>NC_082654.1:3915000-4167500 GCF_028023285.1 Balaenoptera ricei
ATTATATGTATTGTATTACATATTTATATACACATATAATACATAAATACATTACAGAGAGAGATGTATATGTGTGTATATATGTACCTATTTGTATAGGTACACACACATACTCTTTTATGCTGATCTGGTATGATGTATATTTTAGAATCTTTGAAATTTTTGCACATTTCATTATGAATGCTATTTAAGAGCAGTTTCAGGAGTTAAAATTTAAAAAGCAAATTGTAAATTGTATTTGATTTTTCAACCACAAGCTCAACAAGAGACCAGCCATATATTAAAATGAAAAGTAATGGCAGACCTTTCTATTGAACTGTTCAGTTATTGGATGATTAGGGCCATCTGGTAGTCAAAGCAGGAATAGGTTTGTTTGGACTCAAATGCAGAGGGAGGTCTACGAAGTAAGACCCGTGGACTCTGGTTTGCTTCTATTTTTTTCCTTTTAACTTTTAATTTAATTTTTATTCTATATTGGCGTATAGTTGATACAGTGTGTTAGTGTCAGGTGGACAGCACAGTGATTCAGTTATACATATACATGTGTCTATTTTTTTTCAGATTCTTTTCCCATATAGGTTATTACAGAATATTAAGTATTCCCTGTGCTACACAGTAGGTCCTTACTGATTATCTAGTTTATATATATCAGTGTGTATATGTTAATCCCAAACTCCTAATTTATCCCTCCCCCTACGTTTCCCCTTTGGTTCCATCTCTTGCAGAGCTCGGTAAGGCAGACACTTTTCTGGAGTCAGTCTGGAGGAACGTTCTCTGATTTGAGGCTACTAGAGTGAGCGTGGACAGTGGGAACAGAGCCGGTCCTCAGCAGGGATGGCACATGGGAGCTCCACCACATTTCTGCCACTTAGACAAACACTGCAAGAGCTGCCAGCTGCTGCACCTTGGCTCTGCGGTCTCTGACCCTGAGACCCGTGGGAGGAAGCCAGGGCAGAGCACACAGGAGTTGCCACTCACACTCCCCCTAAGACCACATATATTTAAAAGCCCTGCCAGTCTCCCAGGACTGTTTCCAGTTCTCAGAACTACAGCTGGACAGCACGCTGGCACACTGGCTCGAACCCGGCTCAGTGGCCTCTGTCAGGACAGCTGCAGCACCCCATCCCTCTCATGTACGCATAGGGCCCTGGTCATGAGAACTTTACTGGGGGACCTTTACTGAGGGAGGTTGGCTCTCCCTGTGCCAGGCCATGTGCTAATCAGAGGGAATCCAGAGGCGGCCAAGGGCAGCCTAAGGTGAAAGGCTACCCACCTCCTGGTCAGCGCAGCCCCTGCTTTTGGTCCACTCAGACCTCCAGAGTTATTGCCTGGGGCCCTTGCCCAGACTCCTGAATTCACTCTAATTTACAACCTACGTTTATCCCTGTTACTAGTCACTTTCTTAGGGGCCTTTTCACATTTCTTATTTTGAAATAGTAATTGTTGAGATGGTAATACACCTGCATGTCCTGCTTGACAACAAAACAGTTTATTTATTAAAAACCACAAGGCATGGTGTTTTCTTCTTTCCCTTTCAGTGATTCAGCTACCATCACCGTTATCATCACTGCTGACATCATCAGCGCCACTCTCATCACCACCGTCATCACCATCATTCTCACTGTTGACATCTTCATCATCACCGTCATCATCACCACCATAATTGTTGACATCATCTTCACCATCACCACCACCATCATCATATCATCACCACCATCATCATCACCACCACCATCATCATATCATCACCACCATCATCATCATCACTATCATCATCACTGCTGACATCATCCTCACCGCCATCACCGTCATTACTACCATCATCACCATCATCATCATGACTGGCATCATCACCACCACCATCATCATCACCACCATAATTGTGGACATCATCATCACCATCACCACCACCATCATCATATCATCACCACCATCATCATCATCACCAGTGGAACATTTTCTTAAAACCCAGCATCATAGGTGGAAAATTATTATGAAATAGAGCCAAGGGTAGGGCTTCTCTGGTAGAAGTGAAGTTGGGGTACTAACCTCATCTTCCTTGGACTCAACGTGACCCCTGAAGGACAACACCAGCAGAATCCCCAGGGACAGTGAGAAACTACTGCTTGTGGCCAAACTTCTCTTGGTGCAAATGAGGAATCTGGGGTTCAGAGAGGGACAGAGATGGGCAGCATAGCACAGTCAATTCAGGGTAGTTATAACAATAAAGATAATACGGTTGGTTACAACATTCAACTTTACCATCAAATGCAAAGCTACCCCCCTCCCCAGTGTCCAGGCCCCATTACTCCCTGCCTCCCCCAGAGCCTCCCCAGGGGTTGGTGCCTTCTCCATAATACCATGGATTAAATGAATCAACACAGAAAACTCTTAAGATCCGGGCCAGACTTAGGGTGAGGCAAGTGACCACTCATCTCAGGTGCAAAATTTAGGAAGGCAGTCCCAAAACAGGAGTCAAGGTAGATGATATTTAATGCGAATGCTTTAAGAAGTCAAAGTTCATGCAAAAATAAACAAACCAAAACAAAAGAAGCAAAAAAAATCAAAATTTTATATAAAGACAGAATCAGCACAGCTTGGCACAAAGTAAACTCTAAGCATAAGCATAGATAATTCATATATGATAAAAATTAAATATATATTAATTTATACAAAATTATAATATATATATCAGGAAAACATAAACATTAGGAAAACAAGATATTTTCCAATGCAAAAAAGAATGCTGTAGAGAGGGCACCAGAACTTCAGTTTGGAGCGTGGGAACATACAAAAGAGGGGGTACTCTGCTTACATTCTCTCCAGTCCTGAGCTTCTCCCCAGTTCTAAGTTTCTGACTTGGATTCTAAGACACTTAGCTTCCCTGGGAAATGGAGCATCTGAGGACCAGGAAATGGGAAGAAGGAGCCCAGAGCCCAAGCTGCTCCTGGGACATGACTTGGAGCATCAGGAATGATCCATGAGCTGTGCCCACATGCCCACCCACCGAGCAGGTGCCCACCTCTGTGTCTTTGCACTTGCAGGCTCTCTTCCTTGATGCCTTTTCCCCAGACTTTATTCTCACACCTTTCCGCATCCTCACACCTTTCAGAGAAGGGCCTGTCCTGATCCCCTGCATAAACAACCTGTATAAACAACCTGTACAAGCAACCCCACCCCAGTCCCTAGAAATCTTGATGCCCTTCACTACGGACACATTAGGACTGCCCCACGTATTCTGGTCCCCTGTCCCCTACCTGAACAGAGGCCTCATGAAGGCAGGGCTTTGTCTGGAGCACCCACCATGGTTTTCCAGCACCTTGGACAGCACCTGCCCAGAGAGATGCCCAGTTCACACTCGTGAAGGAAGGAATGAGTCAGGGCTCTGTGTCAGAATGGACTCTAATCTCTGAAAGTAAAAACTATGACATAACAACACGTTCACTCAGAGCTCTCCTCACCTTCTCTCCCCTCAAACACAAATTCCTAACGCATGTTCCCTGGCATTAGTTCTGTGCAATATTAGCAGGTGTTTCTTGATAAAAGGATTTTGTGGCCTAATGAACGTAGAGAGCATTTGGCTACAGGGAAAGACAGGAGTTTAGAGGTCTCTCTGGGCAGGTGTCCCTGGGCCTGAGACACCCAGGTGAACATCACTGATCTTTGGGGGCAGACGGATGCCCCCATTGTATTTGGTCAGAGAACACCTGTGAGCAGACCGCATCCAGAAGGTGGAGGCCCGTGGAAGCCCTTTGAAAAACACCAGCAAAAATGAGTGTTGTAACCACAGCATCTTCTAGAGCTGTTCAGCTCAGTGTGGGATCCCCAGCCGTAGCCTCCTGCTGAGCACTTGAACTGAGGCTAGAGGATCTGAGATGCGCTCAAAGTATAAAAGACACACCAGATTCCAGAGACTTCATGGGGAAAAAACGAAAATATCTCATTGCTAATTTTTATATGATTACATGTTGACATGATAACCTTTAGTACACATTGGATGAAATGAAATATAAAATTAATTCCACCCGTTTCTTTTTACTGTGCACCATGGCTACTAAAAAGTGTAAAATTACGCAGGTGACTCACATCCCCTTTTAATTGGACAATGTTGGTCATGAGCTCGTCATCTTCCGGTTGAACCCCCACCTGAGTCAGCCCCATCCTGGGGCTTGAAGTCTGCTTCCACCTTCTGGATACAAAGAAGAGCTCAGGTCCAGAGCCCTGAAGGCCTTCCCATGCCCCCTGCCAGGGAAATGCAGTGTCTTCTCTCTGATAACGTCATATGTGGAAGCCAAAGAACAGAACCAGAATGGCCTGAGGTCCTGATCTGAATTTGGCCCACGGAGGCTCCTGACTCCCTGAGGACCTCTTGATAGGTGACCGGGTCTCTCAGCTGTTTCAAGGGCTTTGGTGGGAGACCCCAGCATCCCGCTTTGCAGGAGGTGGTCGCCAGGGCAAAGGAGCATCACCCATGATGTTGAGGGGCTCCAAACCCACCTGGGTTCATGGGAGTCAACATTCTTTTAAAATTCCCATCCGTTCATATCTTAGAAAACAGAGGTTTCAAAGTCAAAATCTGCAGTTCTAATTATTTAAACATATCCAGAGGACATTGCAAGAGAATGTGTGTGTGTGTGTGTGTGTGTGTGTCTGTGTGTGTGTGTGTCCTTCTAAGAAACATCCTCAGTTCTTTTGCCCTGAGTAACAAGAGTGAGAACAGGGATGGATTGGAGCAGAGGGTAGAATTTGCTAGAGAACAGCACAAGGGCGAGAATTCATGGGCAGTTCCTGCAATGCAAGGAGTACCTAGTTAGGCCCGTGAAGTCCTGACTTTGTTCACATGACCTTGAACAAGACGCCCAACTTCTCTGGAAGTGGAGATGTTAGTCACCTCCAGAAGTGAGAGGCTAGAGCCCTCGCCAGAGCTGCAAAGTGTCCAGCCCGTGGGACGGGCCTTCACCGCCCTGCCTTTGGAGGGTGTGCGGGCACGTTACCACAGCCCTCATCTGGGCTGCCCAAGGACCACACAGTTGGAATTGTTTGTTATTGTTCTTTCTTGGGCTCCAGACACCCCAACCACATGTTCTGCTTCCCCACTTAACCAGCAGAAAGTCCGAGACCCTGGACGGGGTTTGGGGGGGTGGGTGGACCCATGAGGAAGTGTCCTCCCTTTAGCAATTCAGCAAAACCAGCGAAAGCCCATAATCCGACCAAGCCTCTGGACAGAGTCCCTGCCCTTTGTGGTGTCAGGGTGCCCCTCTCACTAAGGAGCCGTGGGAAAACTTCAGTGCTGCTTTTCATAATCATCATGTCTCTTGGGACCCATAAGAATCTTTCATTTCCTCTCTTGTCTCCAGAATGGCCTGCTGATTCTGCCTCTGAAAGGCTGTTTCGTCCTTTCCTTGCATCTTCCAAGCTCACCCTTTGCTACCACGTTAAAGGAAAGCCATCAGGTGCTTTGGAAAATGGAGATGCCATTCAAGGGACTTTGGGCTCAAAGGGTAACCCCTGCCCTGGGGGGTGGTCTGGCTTCTTAAAATCTCACCCAGCACCAGTCCCGGGGAGAGGCTCCAAGGGATGGCTAGTTGTGCCACCTGGGCTGGCGGTGAAAACTGACTGTCTCCAGGGAGCTCTTTAATCACCAAGTCCCACCCACTGAAGAGGGTGCCGCCCCACAGGCAGGGCCGCCAGGCTGGTACCCACTCCGCCTCGAGCTCACAGCCTGGGTGGCGTCTGCTGCGCCCCAGCCCGTGCCCGGGGCCAGGAGCTGCTCGTGCTGGGAGTGTGAGCACAGCACAGAGATTAGACTTAAGCCTTTAGTCTCTCTCAAGTGCTTAAATAACCTCCTCTCTCTCCAGGCTCCCGTCAACGCCGTTCAGAACAGCCGCCGGAGCTGCATTTTATCTCAATTCTTAAAGTCGATCTTTAAAAATCTCTTTCTGGGTCTATTTTGTGCCCATCTCTGCTCATTTAACAGCAAGACCTGCCCTGCGGTCCTGCCCTCCTGTTTAATCAGCTTGTTCTCACACAACCTCTCTCATTTAAGAAGAAAAGCAAGACAATATCTTAAAATTCCTTGGAGCATATTGGGACCTGTGGGAACCAACCCCAAAATATAGCCTGTAGGCTCTTCCCAAGGCCACTTCCACCTGGAGCCACCAGGCATTCCGCTATTTCTCCAGCAACTTAAGTCAGAGGCGGTCATGCCCTTTTGCCTCTTGGTGGTGTGAGTCGTCAGGACTCTTTCTATACATGTAGGCGCCTTCTTCCCAATGAGACTGAATGCTTCCACGTCTCATGCCTGCGCTGGTACAGGTCTGGGTGGAGAGTGTGGACATGTTCCTTTTGGAGCAGAAGAGAGGAGTGAGGGGGCATGGACAGGGCACCTCTGGCTTGCCATCAGGGGGACTAGGGACAGTCACCGGACTTCGGAGTCTCCTTTCTATACTGGGAATGATCTCCAGACTGTCTAAGCCCCGGGGGACTCTGAGGGGCAAATGGGCGAGGGGTATGCGGACAAAATGTGTACATTACAAAGCCTAAACCGAGGGTTCCTAGTAGCAGACAGTCAGAGAAAAATCAGACCTATACCTCTTTGTTTCACTTAAATGCTGGCAGGTATTTCTGCTTCTTGGGAGGTGCTTTCCCAATAAACTGTTCTCAGAGGCTGCCGTTAGATCAGACTCTTCCCACCTTGTGCTTCAGACAAGGCAGGGAGGCAGAGGTATCCAGGACCTACAGGTAACTTCCAGAGACACAGCTGAAGGGGAGTCTGAACACGGAGCACGTGGCCACATCCCTTGCCCCACCCCATCCCGGGTGATCTACTTGCCCAGGGCAGGAGGCTGCTGGGGGAGGTCAGGTTACTCACCTGAAAGCCAATCCAAAGGTGTGTCATTGAGCTGGTCCCCAGTTGAGCTGCAGGAGCTTGATCATGGAGACTGGATTGAGAGATGCCTTCGTATTTGTTACCTGTGAGAAAGAAGGTAGTATTTATCCTCTGGCTCCCATCCTGATTGGTCAGGATTTGCTCCATGAGGTCTTCACTCCCTCACCCTTGCCGGTTGGCACCTGCCTTAGAAAGAAGTGCGATTTGCAGGTGTCCCATGCAAGGTGGCAGAAAGCAAGAGATGCCTGCAGCAGCTGAGAACAGGCACTGCCAGGTATACCTGCCAGAGTCGGTTGTGTCAACAGGAGCTGGAGTGAACAGGAGGATCAAGTGGGTGTGAAGTGAGTCAGAGAAGAATCCAATCCATTCCACAGGGAGACGGGCATGGCTCAGGGCCTGGAAGAAAAACACCTCCTGGAAGATGGCTTCCCAAACTTGAGTTACCAGTGCCTGGATCCAGGGCTGTGAATGAGTCAACAGGCTCCACAAACAGGAGATAACAGAGAAAACTGAAAGGGATTTCAAAATAAGTAATTGTTAAAGCCTCTGCAAGATAAAAAAACACACGTGCATATAATGAAAGAGTAAGAAGTAGTTATGAAAAAAGATAGGTGGTTATAAGACAAGAAGCCAGAGCTACACAAAATAAAACCAATTAGAAATTGTGGAAGTGAAAAGTATAGTTATGGCAAAAATAGATGACTAAATAGTAAGTCACTGTTGATAAATGATTAATTAACCTTGAGACAGAACCAAAAAAAATTACCTGGACTCTAGCACAGAGGGTCAGAGACACAAAAATCCGTGAAAGCCAGTAAAGGAGAATGAAGGTATATTGAGAAGATCGAACATACATACATCCTCCAGATTTGGAGGGTTAAAATAAATAAATGATAGTGAGGCAATATTTGAACTGATGACAGAATTTTCCAGAATCAAGGCATGAAATGAATTAGACTTAAAAGTCCAACCAAACACCACACAGGATCAATACACAAGAACCCACATCCAGAAATAGCACAATGTAATTGCAGAACATCAAAGATGAAGAGAAAAGTAAAGAGGCTACCAGAGGGAAAACACAGATTACTTACAAATAACTATAATCCAGTTGATGCAAACTTCTCATCAGCTACAACAGAGACCAGTAAATAATGAAATGACATCTTCAAGATACCGAAGACAAATCATTTTGAGCCTGAAAGTCTATATTCCTTCAAGTTACATTTCAAGATGAGGTTAAAATAAGAATATTTTCAGACAGACAAAAAAATTAGAAATTCAAATCCCTGATGAAAAATACTTAGAGGTGCATTGCAGAAAAAAAAATCAAAAACAAAAACAAAACACACACTAAGAAAGTACTGAAATTCAGTAATACATGGTGAAGAGCAAAAAATAAATAAGTAAATAAATAATATATTTTGGAAGATTAAAAAAACTGACATTCAAATAAAATAGTAATAATAGTGAAACAATAATAAAGATATTAACTTTTAGGTATGTGTTACGGAATGAATATTTGTGTGACCGCAAATTCATATGTTGAATCCTTACCCTACAATGTGTCTATATTTGGGAATGAGGACTCTAAGGAAGTAATTAAGGTTAAATGAGATCCTAAGGGTGGGGCCCTGATCCTATATTATCAGTGTCCTTATAAGAAGAGATACCATAGAATCCTCCCTCTCTCCCTCTCCCTATCTCTCTCTCTCTCCATCTCTCTCTCTCCATTTCTCTCTCTCTCTCTTCCTCCTTCTTTCTGTCTCTCTTTCCATGTGAGAACACAGTGAGAAGGTAGCTGTCCCTAAGCCCGGAAGAGAACTCTCACCAGAAACCAACCCTGCCATACCTGGGACATCTTGCCTCCAGAACTGAAAGAAGATAAATATCTGTTGTTTGTTCAGGCCTAGACTAGTCTGTGATTTTATAATGATAGCCCAAGATGACAAAGACAGCATGTATCTATAAACTCAAAATAAATTTCCAGACAATAATAGGGAGTTAGGAGAAGGTTTGGGAAGAAACAGAAGTGTGCTAAGGTTCTTATCCATTCAAATTTAATCTTTGCTAGAATATATGCTTAAATTTTAAGGTTTATCACCAAAATATTAGACATGAAAGATATTACTCCCCATCTAGTAAAGGAAAAAAGGGTCAGAATACGGGTGGATGGAGTGAACAATCAAAGATGACACATCTGTAATTCACTTTGTGGAAGATCCACATAAAATACTAGAGTCACGTGGAAATAATAGTGGCTGTGAAGATAAAATGTCTGACTTTAAAGACATAATTTTTCTTAAAAAAAAGAAGCGAAGTAACGTGAAGTATATACAATGAGTCATTCTTTTCTTCTTTGTTCATTTTTTGGCTTTAAGATTCCTACAAGTCCAGACTGCCCCTGTTAGGGTATCAGTGCCAACCCTGGAAATCAGCATGGATCCAGCCATTCATCACGTCAAAATTCTGCCCTTCTCCCAAGAAACCAGTATCTTTCATTTTATGGTCAAGGTGAGTCTCGTAACTTACCATACTCTCCCTATTGCTTTGGCTGCCGGGAAAAATAGATCTTTATGAGCTAACTCTAGTGGCTGTGAAAGACATTACAACATCCATTTACCCTACATTAGCCTGCCTCCATTTTGCTGTTCAAAATTTATTTTCCCTTTGATCTAATGTCTTTATCTTTTTTATTTGTGTTTTCTCTCCTAACTACTGGTTGTGTGACCTTGGGAAAGTAACTTTACTTCCTTGTGCTTTATGTCTATAAAACTACAATAATTACCTATGTTTTAGAGTTAAATAATTTGTGTGTGTGTGTGTGTGTGTGTGTGAGGTGGGGACTAGGGTACCAATGGGACTCAGTAAATGTGGGCTGTCATCATCACCATCACCTTGACAACACAATTTTGCAAGCTACCTCAAGCAATGGGAAGGGATGAAGTTTAAGTTAATGATACCACGTGTTTGGTAAACATTGAATAAGAATGGAACACACAAAGCTGGGCATGGATTTCTAAAAGAAAGACATGTGGTACTCATCATGCTCCGAATGAGACAGATGAATAAACAACTAAGCAAATAAATAAATTCGTAGAGAAGATGTAGAAGAGAAGACACGAGAAGCCCATCACTGATTGGTGGAAAGTGCAGGTGGCATGTGCGGAAACATGGATGAATAGCGTGACCCTCGCCAGGTAGCACGACATGACGACTGTCCAGCAACTGAGCAAAACATGCATGTAATTGCTACCAGCCATCAGCACAGCAGAGAAAAATCCCAGGGTCAAGGGTCAAGAACCCAAAGTCTTTACTGAGCACTTTACTACAGGCCAGGTGCTGTGTTAGTTTTATAGAGATTATTTCATTTCATCTTTAAGGTAACATGATTATCAGAAACTTAAAGATGAGGACACTGATAGAGGAAAAAAGAATTTAGGTAACATTCCCAAGACCAGACAGCTGGACCCCCGAAAGTGTGGCCCCAGGGCTCCAGCCTGGAACCATTGCACCCTCCTACTCTGGTTCTTGGGATAATCATGCCTTCCAGGGCCTGACTCCCATGCTCCCGGAGCAGTTTGCCCTGGCCAAAGGGAAACGTCAGTCTTGCCAAAGGCCTGGTTTCCACTGCAATGATGGCGGCCCGCTCTCTGAGGGGTTCAGAAGTCTGCTGTTTGCTTCTCTCTGAGAAAGTGAAGCTCCAACAAGGCAGGTGGTCCACAGGCCTGTGAGCGCTGTTCCTCCAAAAATCAGGAAACGCCCACCTTGGGCTCCTGGGCTGGTGAGAAGCGCCATTCATGAGTTCCTTCCTCATTGCCCCTGTGTGAACCCAGGCCGAACTGGACCATGAGAACGGTACGGAGTGGGTCTAACCAGTTTTTGACAAAAACTCAGGAATTCCAAGCATTAAATGCCCGAAACAGCTCATTTTTAAGATGGTGTGGTGGTTGTGATCGTCACCTAAGGGTGACACAGCCCGTGTTGTCCCCTCTCTCAGGGACTCCCCAGGGCCTGAGTACCATCCCCACCCCCAGGGACCTCTCTCAGAATGACCCTTCCTCCAGCGCTGCTTCTTTATTTTCATCCTCTTCATCTTCTTTAAAATGCACGTTCTTTCATGGTTTTGGAGGAAAGTACTCGGACAGGTCAATTCATACTATAGTGTGAATGACGGCTCCCAAATAGCCCTGTTTTAAAAGAAAACTAACTCTTCTGTCGTATGTTTCCATAATTCACTCCCTTTTGATGCTGAGTCGGGTTGCATTGTGTGGCTATATCACAGTCTGCTTATCCACACACCTGCCGATGGACAGTTGGGTGGTTTCCAGTTGTTGGCACTTACGGATAAAGCTGCTCTGTACTTTGCATATTTCTGCTTTTCAACGAATTTCTTAGGGAAGAAGAAATAGCTCAGACAAGACACCCTTGTCTGAATATCCCTGGCCAAGAGACTGTCACCCACCATCTCCTTCCTGCCCATACCTTGGCTGTGTACTCGGGGCCTTCTAAAGGCCCAATTAGCTCTGCTTTTTCCCTTGACTCTAGGACATTAACTCTCAATTTTAGCCTCGGACCAGCCCCTTCCCCAGAACCAGCCCCCTTTGAAGCTGAGCAAATGAGGGTCTACCACTTAGAGCCAAAGGAGGTGGATTAACCACGATCATGCATGATTGACGTCACGCTTGTGCAGCTGTGAAAATAGGCCAAGGCATATTTTAGAAAGTAAATCAGACTGGATGAATCAGAAATGCGAATTGGCCTTGTTTGTTTCCCGGGAAGCCAGCGTCATCGCTCTCCTTCGAGGCTGACTCAGTTTCCTCACCCGGATTTCCAGGAATTTCCCGCCTTCCTTGTGCCTGGGAGACGTCTTGCTCTCTGCTTTGGGGTCCTGCACTGCCCTCACAGGGGAGCTGTGCTGAGCCTCACTGCATAATTCTAAGACAGAGCTGCTGGTTCCTGCAGAAAAAAAAACATAACCGGAATGGGGCCTCAGCACCTTAGCTGGGGCGGCAGCCGTCCAGGCCAGCGCAAACAGGGCTGTACGCCTTTAAGAAGCAAAAATTAATGCAAAGCTTATTACAGTCCCCGTGGCTGCTAGCACTCTCTCTCTTCCGCTGCCCAAGTGTCTGAATTTCAGCTTCAGATGAGTGTGGCCTGCTGGGATTTGAGCTGCCAGTTTAATTAGTGTTCAGTAATTTCAATAATGAGTGACAATTCATCGGGGCTTTTAGGTTGGTCTTCTGTTCAGAAGCAAATCAATAATCCACAGTTTTTCCCCTTCTTTAAAGACAAGAAAGTGGCATGTGAGTTACATCAGATGAGAGAAAATAAATGAGGAGACGCTCCAGCCCCTCAGTAACTTGAGAGGCAATTGGCTTTAACGGCGTGGGCAGCCTCTCAGTTTGTTGGTATTACTGGAGGAACAGAAAGGTCATCAGTAGCTGGAAAGAGGCTCTCGGAGTCTCACATAAACCGTTTGCCCCGGCTGTAGCCATAGTGATTTGGGTAAATGAACACAGGTATACGGATTACTACCGAATTCCCCAGACTGCTTGTGTTATTGCCTCCGAAGATATAAAAACAATTGAGGCTAATTGTATGAGAGTGAGTTTATTACAAGCATAAATGGAAAGGAAAAGAGAAAACCAGAGATGTTCTTTCGAAGATTCCTCCACCTCTCCCGGCGCCTCCATCTGTATCTCTGATCTGCGCTTCCAAGGGCATCTGATATGTGCAGCGGCAAGGTGGTCCTCGGAAAGACCCCACGCCTGGAGCCGAGGTGTTGCTGGAAATTGGGGCTCCTGTGGGTTTGGAGGTCTGGCTTTAAGTGGGGCTGTCATCATGCTCCAAAATGCAATCAGGACTTAGCAATTACTTTTTTACCACTGGTGGCTGCATGGAGCCGAGATACTTCAAAGCCAAGGAAAGGCATTTATCTCAGCTGAGACGTGGGGTGGCACGCCTTTCCCCAGCCAGTGGCTGGAAAGTTACCTGCAGTACGGCGGTACCCTGCCAGTCTGCCAGAGCCGTGGCTTTTTTGTCAACTTGCCTGCTCTCTTTTGTTACAGCTACAAAGACTCCGTCTTCATAAGGTGTTGTGATTTGCGGTATACAAACCCACTAAAAAAACACAAATGAAATCCCCAGCTGGGAAGGTCAAGTCTAATGAGGTGGGCTGTTGCGAGGACTGGTAACTCACAGCATCCCCCGTGTTGGCCAGAGGTGCTACAAGTGAACAGCTGCTTATAATTATTATCATCTGACACTTTTCATCCACCTCAGGTGCTATTTTTTTTTCTCACCAAAGAACAGATTAATTGTATATCAACTGATATACATAAAAAAGGGTTTGATAGAAGGCTTAATAAAGTAACATTAAATAGGCAATCCCACCGAAATTCTAATGTGTATATTCTTAATTAAATTCCCTTGTACTGTACAGTAATTCAGGTGCATTCTGCTTCCTTCGGCACCCATCGAAGGGAGAGCCTGGGACGGATCAAGGAAAGGAACACACATGCACAAGGAGATCACGCGTGCCTCTCCTCATGCCCTGCCTGCACAGGAGAAGACTGGAAAGGAAACGTGAACAAAGCAACTCAAAGGTGGTACCCAAGCTATTACTGGGATGTGAGTCTACACAGACCTGGACCATTGAGTTCTCATGCTGAAGAATCCATTCCTGCCCCTCAGAATTGCCATCATCTCCCGGGCGAGAAGGTATAGCCACGTGAAAATGGAGATACTATTAAAAGGATAGAAGGAGAAAGGGAAGGAGGAGAGAGAGAGGAGGACAAGGAGATGGAAGAGAGAGAAGGGGATGAAGAAAGCTGTGGAGGAGGGGAAACAGAAGGCGAGCATTCAGCAGCCCCGATTCACTCTGGAGAGTAACCGTCGAGCCAGAAAAGTATAAATATGTGTTTAAAGCCAACATGTCGAGGTAATGATGCTCTTGGACTTCATTAACTGCCTTGACGTGAGTCCTGGAAATGCACTTTGCTCGGCTCTAGAACAGCTGCACCGGGAACCAGCACCTCGGGCAAGCCTCTCGCCACTGCCCGACGCTGCCGCGTTGGGGAAACTGCAGATCTTCCTTGCGGGGCTGAGAGTAGCTCTTAGAATACAAGAGGAAAGAGAGTAATAAAACAAGGCAGATGAGGTGATGTGCTTTTGCCCAAAAGATCTGCACGGAAATAACCACAGGATTGATAAAGACAGAAGTTATTGTGAACTGTCCAGAAAACAGCATGATATTTGATCATAGGCAAGTTGACAACATCATGTCAAAAAAAAAGTGTGTCAAAACTCCAAACTAAATATACTGCCTCACATGCTTCCCTCTGGAAGGTTGGAAGGTTGAGGTGAGTTTTCTAGCTGTTGGAAAGAGCAGGACTCTGAGGGGTGGGCAAGAGTATCCGTGGGGGGCAAGGAGGAGACCCTCCTGCACAGCTTCTGAACCCAACTGGCTTCCTGACCTGAGAGTGGAACCCCAGCAGCTGAAGAAAAATCTAGAATCCTTGGCGTCCACATTGTGCATAGCACTGTCAAGGGGGAGCCCTGGCTTTAAAGTGGAAGAAACAAGTTACATCCAGGTTCTGCCACGTGGAAGCTGTGTGGTCACAGGCAAGATGCTAGACCTCTCTGAGCCTCAGTTACATTCTCCATAGATGGACTGGTACTGCCCACCTTACAGGGTGGCTCATTCCCTCACGTATCCATTCATCAACTATTCACTGAGTCCCTGCACCGTGCCAGGTGCTGCCTTGTGCACCAGGGAGATGGCACGACCATGCCCTGCTGTCACAGGGCTCACGTTCTACCTGTGGATGCAAAAACATACAAATACAATCATGTCCGAGAGCCATGAGAGCTGTGGGAGAACAGAATATTTCTTGACAAGGACAGGAGTGGACGGTTGCTGGGAAGGACCTCTCTGTCCAGAGTGGAGGGAATCAGCCCAGCAAAGGTGACGGAGAAGCATTCTGGACCCAGGGAAACTCAGGGTCAAGAGCTGGAGCGGAAGTGACCTTGGCTTGCAGGCGAGGCCAGGCAGGGCGGCAGATGGGAGCAGTGGGTCATGGTCAGATTGGCACTCGACTGTGACGGTGATGAGAGACCCCTGGAGATTCTCGATCTGAGGGTTACCATGCCAGCTGTACATCCCTGTGAGAGCACCGGCGGCTGTGAACCGAGAGTGGTGCTGAGAGGTGGACGGTGCAGCTGAAGAAAGATGGTGCTGACTCGACTCACAGCCGTGGCTGCAGAATGGAAAGGCAGGGCCCGATCGGGACATTTATGGGCAGAGAACTGAGACAGGTCTGCACGGAGCATGTGGCCTGAGCCCCGGGGACAGAGGGAAGGAAAAGTGGGGGAGGAGCGGGCTGGAGGCATCAGAAGTTGGGCTTGAGATGCCGACTAGACGGCCAAGGGCTGGGGCCAAGCAGGCAGTTGGGAGAGCTGAGCCAGATGCCAAGATGTCCTGAGTGAATGTTAACGTAAAAAAAAATTAATGCAGGAATGAAAACGGCACAGTCACAAATGATTCTGAGCTATATTTGTGACTCTTCTGTCACTGTTAATCTGGCCTGGAGCTGAGCATATAGAGCTCACGTAACATGCCAACGAAAGTGTAAAATAATTAAACAGACACGCAGGCACACGTACATACACACACACGCATACACATGTGCAGGCACACACAGACACGCAGACACAATTCACATGTGCACGCACACTGCACATATACACATGTGCACATCTACATGCCCACACACATGTATACACACATGCACATGTGCGTGTACACATGCATGCACACATATACACAGATACAGGGCACACACATACACATATAGAGCACACACATACACATACATAATTCACACACACACACACACAGACAGAATCTCAGGAGCCTTGGAGGTCTTTGGCTCTCAGGGCTGTGCAGGAAAAAGTCTGGCATACAAGCTTTATTCCTGTCCAGACTCATGAAGGTGTCTCACTCAGATGTTTGTAGGCTCTTTTCTTCCTGGGGCTGAAACCTGCTTTGCATTGGCCCGATCAGGAACTTGGACCGAGTTAAGTCCTAGGAGTTGGCTGTGCTCACTCCAGGCCCCTGGAGGATGTAGGATCTGCCCCTAGAGCAGGGGAGCTAGAGTTTCCTGTTCCTTTCCCTGCACCAGGCAAGGGCTGCTTTGTTGAGGGACTTTCGTAGGAAAACCAAAATCCTCAGTCAGGAACTAGGAATCGGTGGGGCCCTGCTGTGCTCTGGCCTGGGGACCCAGTGACAAGTGCCCAGTTTCCCTTAAGGGCAGTTGGCACCCTCCACCCGCCTCCCAGCCTGTATCACTGCAGGCCCGGCCAAGGGCAGGACGGGCCTGGTGGGCTTCCTGGAAGAGGTGCCACAGTGCTCTTGTAGCTGGAAACCTCATGGCCACCCTCCGCCCTCCAGGCCTTCGCTGGCAGCTCCCGCCAGCCCCATAAAGTCCCTGTGGCTGAGCTTCCCTCCCACCACCTGTGACCCCACTCCTGCCCAACCTCGTCCACCACCCAGGTCCCTGACCCTGCGGCCGAGCCAGGCTGAACTATGGGCTCTTCCCTAAGTGCTCCCCGTGTCCCCCCATGGGCCTTCGTACCGTGACTCCCTTGTTACCAAAAACATTCTGAGAGACTCACGATGACTCAAAATCTTGTGCTGGAGACAGGCCCTGAGCCTGGGCCTCTGGGACCAGTGGCTGGGCCAGTGTCAACATAACGCCCAACAGCAGGGTGAAAAATGAAAATGTGCACCACTCCGTCTCCCAGGTGGACTTGGCCCAGCCAATCAGATGTTCAACTTTATGGCGGAAGACAACAAGACTTTGGTTGTGGACGCCCTTCAGCCGGGATCGTGGCTCATTGCAGCTACCGCCAACCAGCAGCTAAGTCCTGGAGGAAATCAAGGCTCTAGTGCACTGTCAACTAGATGCCCCTTGAACCTGAAGGATATGTAGGTGCTAAATTTCATCCTGAAAAACTCTTGAGAAATCCATCTGCCCAAAGGAGAGATGGGCGAACCTTTGCCATTCTGCACGCCATCCTCGTTGTCTGTCTGATCTCTGCCATGAGCTGTGCCTGAGGTCGGGGAGGAGAGAGACGCAGCTTTTACTGAGCCCTTGGGATGGGGAAGTGCTGTGCTAGGTTTCTTCCCAGAAAAGTCTCGTGGAGTCTTCACCAACCTCTTGAAAATATTATCATTCTCCCATTTTGAAGATGAGACAAATGAGTCTCAAAGCAAATAAATGACCTGCAGTCCCCCAGCTTGGACATGGCGCAGCCTTGACATTGGGCATTGGGTTTTCACGGAATTTCTTTTTTAAAAAATTTTATTGGAGTACAGTTGATTTACAATGTGGTGTGAGTTTCAGGTGTACAGCAAAGTGATCCAGTTATACATATACATATAGTCATTCTTTTTCAAATTCTTTTCCCATTTGGGTTATTACAGAATATTGAGTAGAGTTCCCGGTGCTGTACAGTAGGTCCTTGTTGGTCAAGGTATTTCTTAAGGCAGCATCTGACTCTGTGCAAAAGGAAACACAGTGTCCATCTAACATCACCATGGAAACTTTATTTCCTCATAGCAGAATCTAAAGTTAAAATGAATCATAAGAATTCAAAGATCCGATTGACAAAATACACATTTCACTCTGTGGAGGGGGAATGACCGGTGATGGCTCAGCTGACAGGAAGGAGGAGACCTCTGTAAGAGCCACATCTCCCCTCACGAGAGGCCAGGTGGGGACGCTCGGTGACAGGGACCTGAGCCCAGGAGCGCCTGAAGAACCGCAGACAGCCCACACAGGTCTGCCTTGCCCGCTGTGGTGATGGAGGTCACGTCGATTTGGGCGACCTGTTCATCACCGATTAGGTCTTCGGTGAGCAGGTCTCACCCCGACGATATTTCTCACAGAACGAGTTGCCCTTCTAGTCTGGCTGCCTTGCTCTTTCACGCCCAACTCCTTGTCTCAGTGGATGTGACAGCATCTGCTGACCTGGCCAGCTCGCCTGGCATGTTCTCCTGTGAAGCGGAAAGACGCCATAAACGCAGGCTCTGACAGCGAGCAGGGCAGGGCGCTCAGACAGACTGACTAAGCGACCGCTGGGCGCTGGTGCCTGGGAGGTAGCAGGCACCCACTGCGTGAGAGAAACAGGGCACCCACTGTGCGTGAGGCCCTGGGCCTCAGGGGACCACGATGATGGCAAACAGCTGAAGACGGGAGATTCCGGGTTCCCTGGCAGCCCCTCCCTGGCTCAGCGGAGGCTCTGGCCTCTGGACAGCCCCGCAGTAGGACACCCTCCCTTTTTGCCGAGGCCTGTTTCCAGGAGGAAGTTTCCCGGAAGGAATGCCTGGACGTCGGAACGTGCCCCTGGGCCGGCAGGACCACGGAGGGACGGGCGGCCAGGCGTGGGCTCTCCACGCACACGACGCAGGACAGGGACCGTGGGGACACCTGGGCTCTGGCCCCGCCCCGCCCCTGCCAGGCTACACTCCACTTCTCTGGGCTCCAGCTTGCTCATCCTAAAGCAGTGGTTTGCAACGGGGTGGCCTCCACGTAAACCCCTCTCTGGAGCCCCTTCTTGCCCCGCCATGGGATCCTCCTTATGAAGCCCTGGGCTTCAGGCTGCAGGGATTCAGCTCAGGAACCACCCAAGGAGGCCCACAGTGGCCACTGTCCCGGGCTGGGCTGCGATGGGCCGGCCATGGCAAGAGGAGGAGGAGGAAGAGAAAGAAAAGAAGGACGAGGAGAAGGAAGAGGAGGGGGAGGTGACGGAGGAGGTGATGGAAGAGGAGGGGGAGGTGACGGTGGAGGTGATGGAAGGGGGGGGGGGAGGGAGAGGGGCAGGGGGTGGAGAGCGATTCTCACAGGGGCATCTCTGTGGGCCATTTCCACCGAGCTCCTGGTTGCCGTCAGAGAGAAGCAATGAGACCAGTCTTTGTTTTCCATATTTGCCCTTCTTCAGGGTCAGGCTGGGAGGCAGCGGCCGGGTGGTGGCCACAGCTGGGAGGGAAGGGCAAAAGTCATGCAGGCGGTTTGAAAACTGTCACTTTAAAATATGGGGTCACCCCACTCAGGCTTCCAGGCAGGGCTGGCCCCCTGCTGCCGAGGAAGGAGCTGGTGGAAAGGAAAACCTGTGAGCCACCAGAAGAAGTCTGGAGTCTGCGCTTGGGGAACGTACATTTGTTTTTCAAAAAGAGAAAGAAGAGAACTTCCCAGCCAAACATTTACACGCCTTCGGGTTCACACCGACAAACGATGCTGAGTGGGTAGATACGAGCATATATGGACATGCACACACACATACATCCCCATGGCTTTACCAGATGCTTACACCCCAAATCTTCCCTGTTTGCTTAGAAAGATGAAATGATTAGATTTCTTCCAGCTTGAAGCTGGATGGTGACTTCGGAGAACTTGCAAAGCCCATCACGGGCCGTGAGTCACCCCCGTATAAACGGCCACAAGTGGGGTCACATGATTAAACTTCATGATCTGAGTTGCATTGAAATCAGGTGCGTGGCTTTTAAATCCCAGGAGTTGGTGACTTTTTTAAAATATCTGCCAAACAGAACAATGAGACCCTTTTAAATCCCCCAGCGAGCAACTATTAAAACCACAATTTACAACTCTGCGTAGCATCTAACTTGTTAACCAGGTGTTCCTGTGTTATTGTTTGAAATTCTACCTTGGTTTAAATCAAATGAAGAAAAGCCAAAAGTCCAATTAAAATCCCACATTGCCTCTTTATCGAGGGTAGGTGAAAGACGTTTGTTATAGATTTAATGGCAGAAATCTCATAAAATGCTAGACCATCCTTCTTTCTTCCCAGTTTCTTATTTCTTGCTTAGATTCTCACAGCATACTGGCATTTCCTGTTCCTAACTGAAGGGGAAGAAAAGACAGAGAATAAATCTAGGAATTTCTGGCTTAATTTTAGTAGCATCCGGGACACTCTAGCTGAATTTGACAATTGAGTGTTGTCATGGGATATTAAAATCGTGCAGTGGGCCCATTTAGGTGATTATTTCATAGGCTGTCCCTTAATAAGTTCCATGCCTCTCTGGATCCTCTTTGCCAACATGTGTCCACTGTATTTAATAGTTCAGGGACAACAAATTTGTGTTGCTAAGCTCCAGAAAGCAAACCCAAACCAAATACCTCCCCCAACTGCAGACATTGACCAAGGTAATATGGAATTCGGTTGTCTTCGCTGCACCATAATTATTTCCAGACTTAAGTTGCCTGTCTTTGTCTTTGGCCATTTTTCCCATTCCATCCCGATGCTGACACACTGGTGTTCCTTTGCCTTTACAGTTTTCTGCTTAGAGCTTATTGTCACCTCCCCTCCTGTCCCTGAATCTTCAGCAGACCTTTCTATTCTTCCACCCTTCCTTCACCCGCTATTCAATACGCCTTTCTCTGAACTGACGGAGCTCTCCTGCCGTCAAGCAAACTTACCTGGTTCCTTTGGACTGCCTTCCTTTTCCTGGGGTTGAAAAGGAGACGAAAGGATTTTCTGTAGCCCTAGTTGCGCTGTAATAAATAGGATAATCTGATAAATCGGATCAAATTTTTTCTTTTTGCAGAAATCCTGAAACTGCAGAAAAAAAAAAAGTGTCAGTTATAGCACATCTGTTCTCCTTTACGCCTTATTTAAGAAAATAATTCTTGCCAGATTTTTACCCACCCATAATAATTACACCATTTTTACAGATGTGGTTTTTAACAGCTTCATTTTGGCCCCAAATCTTTTATATAATTTGCAATGAATTTGCTTCTTGGCTTGCACTTCATTACGATTTGGCCACAAAGAGATGGAGGTACAGGAACTCGTTCCCAGAGCTATACCGTTTAGTGATGTTTTTATAAACCGAACGGCTAGGGTAGAAATGATCACTGTCGTCATTGCTGTTATTATTAGTATCATCATTATCAGTAGAACAATTCTTACAAGTTTTGCACTTGAGTATTTAACTTGGCAGTCACCCTGGGATTGTTTTTCTTTATTCCTAATTATCTACTCCCTTTTTGAGCTGAAGCCCAGAGTGGGGTTGTTTGTGCAAGTCCCTTGACGCAGGTAAAGATGGCAGGGCTTTCCACACTGGGTGCAGCCAGCAGCACGCCTACCTGCCATGCACAGTCCTGAACACCGAGGGTGCTGCAAGGGGCCTCACCCCCAGCCCTGGCCTTGATGAGCTCCCGGAACACTGGGGAATGAAGCAGACAGCAGAGGATGTGGGAAAGTACAGTGGATCAAGGCAGGAATCAAACACAAAGCCAGCTAAGAACTAAAGGACTGGTGGTTGCCAAGAGGGAGGGGCTTGGGCTTCCCTGGTGGCGCAGTGGTTAAGAATCCAACTGCCAATGCAGGGGACACGGGTTCGAGCCCTGGTCCGGGAAGATCCCACATGCCACGGAGCAACTAAGCCCGTGCGCCACAACTACTGAAGCCCACATGCCTAGAGCCTGTGCTCCACAACAAGAGAAGCCGCCGCAATGAGAAGCCTGCGCACCACAGCAAAGAGTAGCCCCTGCTCGCCGCAACCAGAGAAAAGCCCACACGCAGCAACAAAGACCCAACCCGGCCAAAAATAAAATAAAGAAAATAAGATAAATAAAGTTATATAAAAAAATAAAGGAGGGGTCTGGGGGAGGGATGGAGTGGGAGATTAGCAGATGTAAGCTTTTATATCGAACGGATAAACAATAAGCTCCTACTGTATAGCGCAGAGAGCTATATACAGTGTCCTATGATACACCATCATGGAAAAGAATATAAAAAAAGAATGTATATATACGTATAACTGAATCACTTTGCTGTACAGCAGAAATTAACACAATGCTGTAAATCAACTACACTTCAATTAAACGAAAAGAGCTAAGGGAGTCACACAGGAAAGGACTGCGTGGGAATGCTGAGAACACCAGGGAAGGGGCTCCAGGAACGATGCGGGATAAACTGGAACCAGTCATCGTTAAAGGGAACAAGTGACAGACAGTGTTTTGCATGACGAGGCGCTCGAGAACGGGCTGGACATTTAGTGCTCGGGGCAAACTTGGGTAGCAAGTGTGATGGGGAAACTGAGGCTGGGGGCTGTGGGGAAACCCGTGCAGCCGGTAGGTGTCCTGCTGTGGCCACAATGGGGCTCGGGCAGCTCCTGGCCCTCCCTGTGTGTTGCATCTTCTGAGGGATTGGAATTGGATCCACGACCAGAACTCCTTCAGGCTGAGCTTGGTGGTTTGGGTTACAAATTCCAGAGCCCTCCGTGGACTGCGGGAGCTCCCTGCTAGCCTGGGGGCCACTTGAGGACAGAGACCAAGGAGAAACAGGAAAGGACCTTAAATACAATGGGCTGCAGTCCAGAGAGACACGCGTGTCACCCAGGCCGGCATGGGTCCCCTTTTCCACAATTAGGAGGTGAGTTCACATTGGGCAGACCCTATCCCTAAGGCGCCCATGCATTTCGGGGGCCTCACGGCCCCAGAATGGCTCAGCCTTCCTGTTCCCACTAAATCTCACTGGTTCTTTTTTCTTTTTCCCTTATGTTCTGCACTATGTTGCCACAGGCATGAAAATTATTTATTTCCTTTAATTTCCACTTAAAAAAATTAAAGCAAAAAATTATGCAAACAAAGGAAACTCATTCTCAGGAGGGTCAGACTTTTCTGCATTGGGATATGTGGGAATGTGGGCACCGCCCAGAAGTATTCGACCCCCTATTCTTTTAAACACATCTCTCGATTAATTCCAGGGCTCAGGATCCGACCGCCGAAATCCGTGCTTGGACACTCGCTTCTTGCCTCTCCTTCTCCTGCCTCTCCCTCCAGCACTGACAAGCAAGTCCCTCCGTCTTCTCATACTTGGCCAGCTCCTGCTACAAAACCCAGCTTCATGCCTCCCCAGGTGGAAGCTCAGAAATCAAGTTCTTTAACAAGCCCCCCATTCCTAGACTTGGGCTAGGCTAGCGGTGGTCGCTTTTTTCCAGTTAGGAAAGAACTGTTGGATGGCTGCAAAGAAGACAGTAGAAGTGCCCGGCGAGGCCCTCCATGGAGAGATGTAGACGTGCCTGGCGGGGCAGCGGGCAAGGTCAGCCCTGCCAACAGCCCCTGGGCTGATAGGGCCCACGGCGGGGCGGCTTCCAACGGCCTCCGCTGCTGCTGTTGTCCTGGTCCTTTGGTCGCCTGGGCCCCGGGTTCATCAGCAGCAGGTCCGGAGATACGAGGCGACAGCACCAGGCCCACGTGGGCCGAGGGGGCCTCTGCAGTGGCAGAGCGCGCGGCTTGCTTTGGGCTGGGAGGACTCACTCTTTTAATGAATTTAGATGATATTCAGCTGCCTCCGCTACTTAATTCACTCGGCGGCCTGGGCGTCGGAAGAGATGAGCAAAGGGAGCCCGACTGACTCTCGTGACTCGGTGTCAGCGTGGCCCCGACAGCAGGCACGGGAGCCCCGGCCCGGCCACCGCCCCCCGCCTGGGCCTGGGCCTGGGCCGGGCTCCGGGACCCCCGGGGACCCCCGATCGAGCCCCGACAAGGCGGCCCAGCAGCGCGGGCTGGTGTTGCGCGTGCCCTGCGCTGGGTGGTCTGGGGACTTCGCCTGCTTCCGAGCTCATTTGCCTGCAAACGCCCTCACCTTGTCAGTGCCAATAATTATCCGGTCGGCGCTACTCAGAGCTGCCATGCCTTAAGATTGGATTAGATTGAGGAGGCTGAGGCCCGCTCCTCTGTGCATTTTCCCAGTCAGTTAACGTAACCACTGGGGGCCTCACCGAGGCCTACAGCAGAGCTACACTAACTTTCTCTCCCCTTCCTTATTACGGAGCTTAATAACAGCAGGCAGTGTATTAATATGTAAGAGATCAAGAGATTATTGATTAGCGTGACTTGCCTAATATCCCCTGTCCGTCATGTAGTTCAGCAGCCCTTTCATGATTTTTTGTGTCAGGCCATTTAAATATTCATGACCGAGTTGCTTTGTACCTCCACGGCTGAATTTCTAATTAATCTGTCAAAAGAAATACAATGTGCCCGGAAGCCTTATTATGATAAGGGTCAGCTGAAACAGAGATGGCCTGGCAAGGCCTAAGGGGTAATTAATTATAACAATACAGTGTTTACCTTGTGTGGTACCTGCGGCCTAAATGAGCACTAAATTAGGCTCAAACCACTCCAGTCTGCGTTTGAAGCCTCCTGATCTGCCAGACTAGATCATAATGATGGGAGGAGAGAGCCGAGAGCCGCGGCTATGTAACAACATAATCAGCAATTATAGCTGCGAAATGGGGAGAAGGGGGAATTTTATCTCATTAGAAAAGCCCAAGTAGAAAGTTTTTTTTTCTGTCACCAGCTCTTTTCTTTAGAATTCAAATGATTCCACTCTAAAGGTGAGGGATCTCAAATCTAATTCCAGTGCAGAGAGCTGGCCTAATTAGTGGTATACTTTGGCTAAAATATGAATGACATTTGCTCCAGCTTGCAGGGGCCTATTAATAGAGGGTGTCAGAGTGAAACATTAAGTGTATCATTCTTCTGTCAATTTATTTCTGTCATTATTGTTTCTTTTATTTCCTCTGCCACATTATGGTCACTAATTTCTTCTCACTTTTATGAGATTCTTAATGTGGGCCTTTAATGAACTCCAAAAACTCAACCACAACTCTGAAATTAAAATACTAGGCTCCTGTCAGGGTGGCGTGACAAAGTAAAACTTGAATAGTATCATTCTTCTGTCAATTTATTTCTGTCATGATTTTTCTTTATACCCTGCCACATTATGCCCACTAGTTTAATTCCATTTTTATGTGACTTGTTAATGTGAATTTTAGGTGGCTTTTAATCACCTCCAAATTTGTAGAATATCACAATAAATCATAACTGTATCCCCTCTTATGACAATTTATTTCTGTCATTATTTTTTATTTCTCCTTCCTTATTACAACTCTGAGTTTCATCTCCTCCTCTGTGACCTTTACATTGTTGCATTTTAAAAAGAAGCACATAGAAAGTTTGCTCTTTCTTGGGAACTAAGGGAGGGGAGCCATTTTACGGGGCCGAGGCTCTCCTCACCCCTGTGGTCACAGTGTGTTCAGCCAGTGGACTCCCCATCTGGCCATCAAGACACATGGATCTGAGGAAAGGTGTACTGACTGGGGATTTAGAAAGGAAATGGGGGGAAAGGGCAAAACAAACTGGCTTACACATAGACGGGTGCGGAGCCAATGAGTTGAGTTCTGAAAAAAATCACTTATTTAATTCTTGCAACAAGAGTCTACTGATTGTGCAACTTGGGTAAGAGAAAAATCTCTCAAACAAATGAGTTGCGCTATGGAAATTGATTCTGGTCTCTCAAGTTCATCTTTTAAAGTGGGGGTTAACATTAGCCAGACTCATCAAGAAAAAAAGGGAGAAGACACAAATCAATAGAATTAGAAATGAAAAAGGAGAAGTAATAATTGACACTGCAGAAATACAAAGGATCATGAGAGATTACTACAAGCAACAATAGGCCAATAAAATTGACAACCTAGAAGAAATGGACAAATTCTTAGAAAAGCACAACCTTTGAGAATGAACCAGGAAGAAATAGAAAATATAAACAGACCAATCACAAGCACTGAAATTGACACTGTGATTAAAAATCTTCCAACAAACAAAAGCCCAGGACCAGATGGCTTCACAGGCAAATTCTATCAAACATTTAGAGTAGAGCTAACACCTATCCTTCTCAAACTCTTCCAAAATATAGCAGAGGGAGGAACACTCCCAAACTCATTCTACGAGGCCACCATCACCCTGATACCAAAACTAGAAAAAGATGTCACACAAAAAAGAAAACTACAGGCCAATATCACTGATGAACACAGATGCAAAAATCCTCAACAAAATACTAGCAAACAGAGTCCAGCAGCACATTAAAAGGATCATACACCATAATCAAGTGGGGTTTATCCCAGGAATGCAAGGATTCTTCAATATATGCAAATCAATCAACATGATACACCATATTAACAAATTGAAGGAGAAAAACCATAAGATCATCTCAATAGATGCAGAAAAAACATTTGGCAAAATTCAACATCCATTTATGATGAAAACCCTCCAAAAAGTAGGCATAGAGGGAACTTACCTCAACATAATAAAGGTCATATATGACAAACCCACAGCCAACATTGTTCTCAATGGTGAAAAACTGAAACCATTTCCACTAAGATCAGGAAGAAGACAAGGTTGCCCACTCTCACCACTGTTACTCAACATAGTTTTGGAAGTCTTACCCACAGCAATCAGAGAAGAAAAAGAAATAGAAGGAATCCAAATTGGAAAAGAAGAAGTAAAACTGTCACTGTTTGCAGGTGACATGATACTATACATAGAGAATCCTAAAGATGCTACCAGAAAACTCCTAGAGTTAATCAATGAATTTGGTAAAGTTGCAGGATACAAAATTAATGCACAGAAATCTCTTGCATTCCTATACACTAACGATGAAAAATCTGAAAGAGAAATTAAGGAAACACTCCCATTTACCAATGCAACAAAAAGAATAAAATACCTAGGAATAGACCTACCTAAGGAGACAAAAGACCTGTATGCAGAAAACTATAAGACACTGATGAAAGAAATTAAAGATGATACAAACAGAGGGAGAGATATACCATGTTCTTGGATTGGAAGAATCAATATTGTGAAAATGACTATACTACCCAAAGCAATCTACAGATTCAGTGCAATCCCTATCAAACTACCAATGGCATTTTTCACAGAACTAGAACAAAAAACTTCACAATTTGTATGGAAACACCAAAGACCCTGAATACCCAAAGCAATCTTGAGGGAAAAGAACGGAGCTGGAGGAATCAGACGCCTTGACTTTAGACTATACTACAAAGTTACAGTAATCAAGACAGTATGGTAGTGGCATAAAAACAGAAATATAGATCTATGGAACAGGATAGAAAGCCCAGAGTTAAACCCACGCACATATGTTCATCTTATCTTTGGTAAAGGAGGCAAGAATGTACAATGGAGAAAAGACAGCCTCTTCAGTGAGTGGTGCTGGGAAAACTGGACAGCTACATGTAAAAGAATGAAATTAGAACACTCCCTAACACCATACACAAAAATAAACTCAAAATGGATTAAAGACCTAAATATAAGGCCAGACACTATAAAACTCTTAGAGGAAAACATAGGCAGAACACTCTATGACATAAGTCACAGCAAGACCCTTTTTAACCCACCTCCTAGAGAAATGGAAATAAAAACAAAAATAAGCAAATGGGACCTAAAGAAACTTGAAAGCTTTTGCCCAGCAAAGGAAATCATAAACAACATGAAAAGACAACCCTCAGAACAGGAGAAAATATTTGCAAATGAAGCAACTGACAAAGGATTAATCTCCAAAATATATAAGCAGCTCATGCAGCTCAATATCAAAAAAGCAAACAACCCTATCCAAAAATGGGCAGAAGACCTAAATAGACATTTCTCCAAAGAAGGTATACAGATTGCCAACAAACACATGAAAGGATGCTCAACATCACTAATCATTAGAGAAATGAAAATCAAAACTACAATGAGGTATCACCTCACACCAGTCAGAATGGCCATCATCAAAAAATCTACAAACAACAAATGATGGAGAAGGTGTGGAGAAAAGGGAACCCTCTTGCACTGTTGGTAGGAATGTAAATTGATACAGTCACTGATGGAGAACAGTATGGAGGTTCCTTAAAAAAAGAAAAATAGAACTACCATATGACCCAGGAATCCCACTACTGGGCATATATGCTGAGAAACCCATAATTCAAAAAGAATCATGTACCAAAATGTTCATTGCAGCACTATTTACAATAGTCAGGACATGGAAGCAACCTAAGTGTCCATCAACAGACGAATGGATAAAGAAGATGTGGCACATATATACAATGGAATATTACTCAGCCATAAAAAGAAACAAAATCGTGTTATTTGTAGTGAGGTGGATGGACCTAGAGTCTGTCGTACAGAGTGAAGTAAGTCAGAAAGAGAAAAATACTGTATGCTAACACATATATATGGAATCTAAAAAAAAAAAAAAAAAAAAAAGTTATGAAGAACCTAGGGGCAGGTCAGGAATAAAGATGCAGACATACAGAATGGACTTGAGGACATGGGGAGGGGTAAGGGTAAGCTGGGACGAAGTGAGAGAGTGGCATGGACATATATACACTACCAAGTGTAAAATAGATAGCTAGTGGGAAGCAGCCGCATAGCACAGGGAGATCAGCTCGGTGCTTTGTGACCACCTAGAAGGGTGGGATAGGGAGGGTGGGAGGGAGACCCAAGAGGGAGGGGATATGGGGATATATGTATATGTATAGCTGATTCACTTTGTTATAAAGCAGAAACTAACACAACAATGTAAAGCACTTATACTCCAATAAAGATGTTAAAAAAACAAATAAATAGATAAAGTGGGGATTAGCAGAGGGTGACCCATGGACCAAATCTGACCTCGCCAACTTTTTTGTACAGCTCATGAGCTGAGAATGGGTTTTACATTTTTAAATGGGTAAAACATAAAGCAGATGAATATTTGTGACTTTTGAAAATCACAGACAATTCAGGTTCCAGTGTCCATGAATAAGTTTTTACTGGAACACCATGACCATGTGTTTATGTATTGTCTCTGGCGGCTTTCACGTAAAAACAGCAGAGTTGAGTTGTTATGACAGAGACCATATGACCCCAGAGTCTAAAATATTTACTCTCTGGCCCTTCACAAATAAAGTTTGTTGGCCCTATCTTAAAGAAGTCAGTTAGCAGTACTAATATCTCTTGACTTTGACAAAGTTTTTGGGGACAACATTCAGAGAATAGAACTTTGCAGGTTGGTTCAAACCAGCCAAGTAACTAAAATACCTGGGTTTCTATGCCTATGTTTTTCTGAGCTGCATTCTGGACGATTGAACTCTTATCTTGGGAAGGGTCTTCATTGATTTATGGCTTCAAATAATAGTTGCTGTGTTTCAACTCTGCAACGGGGATTGTATCAGGATATCAGTCCCTTGAGAAATGGAGGTGTTGAAGGCACAGTCCCTGTTCTCAATGATCGGATTCTCCTGCACTGCAAAGATCACAGGTGTAAATCCTTCAAGTGGAAGAATTCCAGACAGTCCTTAGTAATCAGTGTTAAAGTGTTTAGGTGGGGACACAGGGGAGGCTAGGAGCATCATAGCCTGAAACTGACTAATGATTTACCTTAACAAAACTTACTGAGCACGTGACATAGTCCAGGCATTTACCTGGCAGTGGAAATTTGGGAGTGCATCACTTCAAGGAACTTCCATCTTCACCTCTCACTGCCAAGGTCCCTGCATGTGGCACTTCCTACATTGTCTTCAACTCTTATTTTTACCTCCAGGAATGGGAGGAACTGAGTTTAAAACTTGACCTGAATACCTATCAGTCCTCTCAAGCCATGGAACCCATGACTTTCTAGGCTCAGCTTCCACTGGCATCCAAAACAACAACGGTCAATGGCTCCCCTTGCCTGTGGGAACGAGTTCACACTCCGAACCCAAGCAGAGCCACCACAGGGCATCCCAGGCTGGATCCCACTCCAACCCCGACGGAAACTTCTCACTGCTTCTCCCCTCTAAGCTGTACTCATGACTTGCTGCTGCTCGGATACTCGGTACCAGGAGCACCTCATCTTCCTCCGGGATGTTATCGCCGAAAGTTCCAGCTGCTCCAGAGCTTTCTCATTTTCTCACCCAGAAACCAGCACATAAGCCCTCTGGGTGCCACACAGGATGTAGTCTCACAGCTGGGCTTCCCTGACGCATATGTTGTACTCACTCTTTCTTCTCCACTGGTCCTTGCTCTTTCTCTCTCTAACACAGAGCAACTGTATTTATTTTTCAATGATCTCTCCTCCCTGATAATAAAGGTGATATGTTTACTTATTGGAAAATACAGGAAATTACCAGGAAGAATAAACACCCATAATCTTACCATCTAGAGAGACCATGTTAATTCCATCTTAGTTCTTTCCATGCTTTTCTCTATTCCTAATTGATGTCTATGAGATAACATTTAAAGATTTTAAGTTACATAGTTAAATTGTATTAGACCCATTTTCCTGCCATAAAAATTTCCTCCTTGTGTTTTTCAAAAAGCTGTATATAGCCATTTGGTAAAAAAAAAAAAAAAAAAAAAACCAAAAAAAAAAAAAAAAAAAAACCTCAACAAACGGGAAGAGATGGAAACATCACCAATATGATTAAAAACATCTGTGAAATAGCCCATCTGTGAGATAGCTGACATCATACTTAATGGTGAAAGACTGAAACCTTTCCCCTAAGGTCAAGAACAAGATAAGGATGTCTACACTTCCAACTGTTAATCAGCATTTTGCTGGAGGTTCTAGCCAGGGCAATCAGGTAAGAAAAATAAATAAAAGATCAAAAAGGAAGAGGTAAACCTATCTCTATTTTCAGGTGACATGATTTCACATATACAAAGAATCTTAAGGAATCCATAGAAAATAATAGAGCCATAAAGTGAGTTCAGCAAAATTGCAGAATACAATATTGATATAAAAATATCAATTATATCTATATAATACTGATGAACAACCCAGAAACAAAATTAAGAAAGCAATTTCATTTACAATAGCATCAGAAAGAAATAAAATACTTAGAAGTAAATTTAACAAAAGAAATAGAAAACTTATATACTGGAAATTACAAAAGAAGATCACTTAAAGACATTAAAGAAGACCTAAATAAATGGAAAGACATCCCATGTTGGTGGATTGGAAGGCTTCATATTGTTAAAAAGGCAATGTTCCCCATATTGATCTACAGAATCAATTCAGTCTCTCAAAATCCCAGCTAGCTTTTCTGCACAAATTGACAAACTGATCCTAAATTCATATGGAAATGCAAGGCACTCAGAACAGTCAAAACAACTTTGAGAAAAAAGAACAAATTTATAGGACTCACACTCCCTGATTTCAAAACTGAATATCTATGTACAGTAATCAAGAGAGTGTAGTACTGGCAGAAGGAGAGCAAAATAGATCAATGGAATAGAATCCGGAGTCCATGAATTTACGGTCAATTGATTTTTGACAAATGCCAAGACATTTCAATGGGAAAAACAATATTCTTTTCAACAAAAGGTGCTCCAAATGGATTTCCACATGCAAAGAATGAAGTCTGACCCTCTACCTCACATCATATACAAAAATTATCTCAAATGGATCCAATATCTAAATGTAAGAGCTAAAGCTATAAATATTTTAGAAGGAAACAAAAGTATAAATCTTTGTGATCCAGGATTAGGCAATGGTTTCTTACATATGACATCTAAGCATAAGTAAACAAAGAAAAAATACATAAATTTGACTTTAAATGAAAAACTTTTATGCTTCAAAGGACACCATCAAGAATTTGAAAAGATAACACATAGAATGGGAGAAAAAACTGGCAAATTATTATAAGGGTGTAGTACCCAGAATATAAAAAGAATTTTACAACTCAACAATCAAAATGCAGATAACCCAATTTTAAAATATGCAAAGGATTTGAATAGACATTTCTCTAAAGATTATATAAAAATGGCCAAGAAGCACATAAACAGATGCTCAACATCATTAATCATTAAGGAAATGCAAATCAAAACTGCTTCATACCAACTAGGGTGGTTATAATAAAAAAGACAGAAAAAAACAAGAGTTGGTGAGAGTGTGGAGAATTAGAATCCTCATACATTGCTGGCAGGAATGCAAAATGGTGCAGATACTTTGGAAAAGTCTGGAAGTTCCTCGTATGACTCAGAAATTCCAGTCTAAGGTATTTAGCTAAGAGAACTGCAAACATGTATACACACACACAGAGTTTATAAAATGTTCATAGCAGCATTATCCTTAATAGGCAAAAAGTAGAAATAACACAAATGTTCACCAACTGCCCAGTGGATAAACAAAATGTGATTTGTTCAGCCACAAAAAGGAATGAAGTACTGATACCTGCTCTAACATGGCTGAACCTTGAAAGCGTACTAAGGGATGAAGCCAGACATGAAAGACCACATGGTGTATGAGTCCAGAAAAGTCCAGAATAGGCAAGTCCGTGGAGGTAGAAAGTAGGTTAGCAGTTGCTAGATGGAGGAGAAAATGGAAACTGCCTGCTGATGGTACAGAGCTGTTGAGGGAGTGGTTGAAAATGTTCTGGAATTAGGTAGAGGTGACGGTTGCATAAACTTGTGAATATACTAAAAAACCATCGAACTGTACACTGTAAAAGGGTGAATTTTATGGTATGTGAATTATTTTAAAAACTCTGTAATTACATTATAGATCTAAAACTGTGTTGATTGTTCTCTGATTATTGGGCACCACTCTGCACCTCTTAAACGCCATAGCTGAAGCATCTTTTCTTACCATTAGCCCCTGAGATGACTGCATTTCCATGGGACCAGCTTCCCTGGGGGTTCCCTTGGGTCTCAGAGGGTCCCAGCCCAGTTCCTCCTTCGAGGGGTCCCCCTGCAGGTCTTCCGCACCTCTACCCCAAGACACATACATGGTTTCTCTTATAGGATACAGAAGGATAGAAGGTTCACATGGATCTTTTCCCACATCATGCTGTCCATAAATGCCAGGGAATCTACAGACAGACACCTTCTTGGTCTCTGAAGACTGTCCCTGTGTGGAAGGATAGCAGCGACTTCTTGCTTCTCCTTCCCAGCAACTCTGGGTCAAGCTGGGAGCTCTGAAATGAGCAGGGAGGCGCCCTTAGAGGGCAGGCTGGGAGCATGGATCCCTGTGGGGATCAGGAAGCAATATGGAAACAGGACAATTTCCAGGACCTCAACTCTGCTTCTTACATCCTTCTTGCTATTACCTGGAGAGCTGTGGTGACTATGGACATGTGTCATTATGTATGTATGTATGTATGTGTGTGTATAAGTGTACACACATACATATATGTAGAAACACACATACACTTTATATGTATATATATATTTATAGATTTATTTACTTTTAAATATTACTCAATTTGTTATAAATATTTCCAAACACACAGAAATGCTGAAAAACTAATGCAAGAAACACCTACGTGCCTTCAATCTAGAGCTAACAATTGTTCACATTTTGCCATAATTGCTATCTCCCTCTGAATGTTTTTACACACATATTCTTTCTGTATTTGAAAATTTTCCAACAGTTTGAAAGTTGAAATCCCATGATACTCGAATTATACATACTTCACCTTACATGTCTTAAGAATAGGAGATGTATTCTTCTACATGGCCACAATACATTATTACACTGAAAAAATTATAAATCATTTCATAATATTATCTTATATCCAGACCTAATTTTCCTAATTATCCCAAGAATGTCTTTGATAGGATCCAATTTAGATCCACAGTTATTTTTGGTTGTTGCTATGTCACTTTAGTTCCTTTTAGTATGGAAAAGTCCACTTTTTTTTCTCTATGACAATGTCTTTTTGGAGAAAACAAGAGACTTTTCTTGTGAATTATGTTCCAAATTTGTCAAATTATCCCTCATCATTGTCATTTAATTCTTTCCTGCAGCCTGTATGACCTCTAAAGAATCTAGGCTCTATATTCTTTAGGCTGGAAGTCTGGTTTGGAATTTGATTTTATTTTAATAATTTTTAAACATTAAATTAATATAAATTTATTAAAGAAAATTTGGAAAGTGGAGAAAAGTAGTGAAATTTAAAAAAATCACCCATATTCTCTCTCCTCCTCAAAATCCTTTTCCATATTTCCTTGCAGTCTTTTCTGAACATTCATGTGGTCATTTATTCACCCATTCATTCATTCACTAAGTATATTTTATTCATCTTGAAGTCCCTCTATTGAAAGCCTCTCACAAGCCGGAAATGGCATGGCCTTGTGTAAGTGGTCACACACGCAGGCTACAAAACACACTTTAGTTCTGCTTTTCTCACTACACATTTTCTGTGTTACCACACAGTCTGCAGTCTTCATTGTATTTAATTTATACATGCTTAATTTTTTTCTTGCAAAAAATGTTATCACCACAATGCATAAAATAATATAAAGGTGCAGAAAAAAAAAAGATACCTGTTTTCTGTTTCTTCAGCCTTTGCAGCTGGGCTATGCCAACAGCCTTGGCCTGGTCTCCAGGCATTTACGGCTTTGAAGGGCTATGAAACCCCGGCTCCAGTGGGTAGGGCTGGCAGCGCAGGTTCAAGGGGGCACCAGGGGCCTGGGACCTGCTCTCATCTGTCCTGCACGTTGGACTCCACATGCGATAGGACCACCCTGCTCATTAAACAGCAGCAACAGCAGCGTAGGCTCACCCCTGGGCATGCAATCCCTGGGAATTTCAGAGAGAGAGACCCGAGATTGGCCAGCCTGAGACCCATAGAGCCATAGATTCAGCACACTGGGGTGGGTCCAGGGATCTGCATTTAAGACAAGCTCAGCCCAGCACATCTGAAACTCCCCCAGGGGTACGGACGCCTCGATTCTCGGCATCGATCTCCAAGTTCCCATTTGTCGGCAGCTTTGTCCCCTGTCTGCTCATAAGCCAGCCAGCAACAGAGCGAAGTGAGTGGGTTTGGCCTTGTGAGCACTTGATAGTGATGCGGAGGGAGAGAGGGAGGTACCCAATGGGGATCCGGACTCTAGAAGCCACAGGGGGTGGAACTGGAGGGATGCACCCAGGGAGCCCTCGCCATGTGCTGTCTGCCCCCAGCATCTCCCCCTTAGTCTGAGCATCTATCCCTTACCCCTCCGCCATCACTGTGCCTTGAATGGCCGCTATGCCCGTTGCTGGGCCAGGCAAGGCCCCGACTGCAAACCAAACATACTTGTCTCTTAAACGCAGGTGACGGCCTAGCATCTTTATTCAGATTTGTGGTCCAGTCCCCCAACTGGGCTATTGAGTGCCAGTACTTTTCAGTCGTTCACATGATAAATTATTTAAATCTGAACAAAAAATATTTTCTTCAAAGAGAGCTTTATGATTTTTCTGTTTATAATTTTTGCTTGTTTGCTCATTGTTAAGCCATACAGAGTCATGAAGAAACCCACTGCTAATTTTGGGGGTATGTAATTCCAGAGTTTGTGTGTGTGTGTGTGTGTACACAAATTCGTAATAATGCAACATGGGGTTATATTATATTAACTATAAATCTACAGTGTCACTTTGATAACTACATTGCATTTTACTGTATGGCTATTTCATAATTTGCCTAAGCGGTTCTCCACTATATGAAGTTTCAGTTGTTTAAAATATTTTTCCTTTTTTAGTAACTCAGAAAAAAACTTTCTTATCTTCCATTAATTTCCTTAAGTTGATCACTGAAATAAAATGAGGGACTTCCCTGGTGGCACAGTGGTTAAGAATCTGCCTGCCAACGCAGGGGACACGGGTTCCAACCCTGGTCCAGGAAGATCCCACATGCCGCAGAGCAACTAAGCCCGTGCGCCACAACTACTGAGCCCACGTGCCACAACTACTGAAGCCCATGCCCCTAGAGCCCATGCTCTGCAACAGGAGAAGCCACTGCAATGAGAAGCCCGTGCACCGCAATGAAGAGTAGCCCCTGCTCTCCACAACTAGAGAAAGCCCGCGCGCAGGCAATGAAGACCCAATGCAGCCAAAAATAAATAAATAAATTAATTAATTAATTTTTTTTTAAACTTGAAAAAAAGAAATAAAATGAAAGAGCGTGAACAATATTCAAGTCTGTACTACATTGCAACGATTTTCCTCCCCAAATGTGTACAAATTTCTTTCTCCTGACAGGTGAGAATGTCCATTTTCCTGTACTTGACATAACATATTATTTTATTGATTTATTTTTGAATATTTTTGTTTTGCATATTTCATTTTTGCATATTTTTTCATCCTAATAGAAAAAAATGGTACCTCAGGCTAATTTTCATTTTCTGATTACCAGTGATTCTTAACATCTTTCCATTTGCTTATTTCCTTTACAATTTCTTTGACCAATTTTATACTGAGGTGTTAACCTTTTTGAATTGATCTGAAGGAAGATTTTATGAAGTAAGGTTGCCAGCTCTTTCCCTCTGCTTCTGGGATATACCTTTCCTAGTCTGCCACATGTCTGAATTTTCCGTAGGGATTTTTGCTTTCTGTTTGTTTGCTTGCTTTACTTTAATATTTGTTTGTTTGCTAATATAAGTATAATTTTTTTCCTAGCTAAATCTCTCCATCTTTCTTCCTTATGATTTCACCCTCTGGTTTAAGCTTAGAAGCACCCCCCTATCTTTCTTAAGTTCATTTATGTATTTCTTCTCCTTCAGATGGGGTTTTATTTTTTATGTTAAAGCTCTAACACATGGGGACTTAAATTTGGTATATTTTATGAAGAATAGGATGCTTCTAGCCCATAGAGTGCCCTTGTGCAAGTAAGGAAAAAAGGAAAAAAATAATTAAAAGTACCATTATTTCTCAGTAATAATAATCAGCACAAATTAAATTTTTTTACAAAATAAATTATTAATAGAAAATGAATATTACTAATTACATAGTGATTCATGACATACTGAAAACACTTAGAATTTAAATTGGAAACCCAATAATATTACTCTGATAAATTAAACAAACAGTAAAGAATATAAACTACAGTATGAAATGTTCAAATTCCTCCGCAGGACACTAATGATAGTAGGTATCTTGTTTTTGTGTTGTTGTTGTTTGTTTGAGTTTGATTTTATTTATTTAACTACTTTTAAATGACATCCATGGATGAGCACATCGGTAGACCCAGCCTTCCTTGTGCAGAGCCCTACTTGTGCAGAGGCCATCCTCAACGTTTCTAGATGAACAAGATCGTTCAGTAACTGAGCCTGTGCTTCCTACCGAGTCTGAAGCAGAATGACGCACATCCCAGCCATGTGAGAGGTGGCACTTGACTTTCCTATGCTGGAAAATTGTCATCATATTCCAGCTATGTTCACCCAAGACTCTTTACTGCCACCTGCTTGAACATTTTCAAATGCATATATACAAGCACCTATCTTTGGGGTCAACAAAGTCATAACCCAAACGTGCAAAACTTCCAGAATAATAAAATGATGATTTGGTAAAAGGCAGCTCTTTGTTGACCTTGTGAAAGACACACCCGGACATCTGTTTGTGGCACCTCAGTGATGCTGGCATTCCTGTCACCCACCAACAAATGCCTGCTCAGGGGACCCGTCACTGTATAGTAAGCAATGTATTTTTCTCATTGATTTAAAATGCCACCTAAAAGCACATACTTAATTGCCATGCTTACTTGGATTTTTTTTTTTTTTTTTGGATTCTTTCTTCTGCTTTTTTGATCTTTTTGCATTTGCACCATTACTACACTGTTAATTCTGCAGTTTGTCTGATACATGGTACAGCCAGCTCCTCCTCAATATTCATATTGTTGTTTTAAAATTTTTGTATGTTCACCTTTTATATTAAACTTAGAAATCATTTTATCCATTTCTAAAAGCTAACCCACAAAAAAGAGTCCTGTTGGAATTTTATTGGGATGATGTTTAGCATAAAAAAATAATTTAGAGATTATTGTCATCTTTATAATATTGAGTCTTTTTGAAAACATAGTATGCTTCTCCATGTATTCAAGTCTTCTTTTATGTCTCATTTGATTTTTATCGTTTTCCTCATGTACTTTTCCTGTGTATTTCTTGGTAACTATTCCTGGGTAGTTTACAGAGTGGTTTTGCTATTGTCAATGGAATCTTACAGCCATTTCATTATTAAAATGATTAGCTTTGGTGTATAAGAAGGCAAGTGATTTTTTTTTTAGTTTAAATTATGTATGCCACCGAAATCTGACTATTTTTAATATTTATAGTAAACCTTTTAAATTCTTAAAATTTCCAAGTAAGCAATCATTATACTTTGTAAGTAGTGAGTATTATGCTTCCCCTATCCTACTATTTCTTTTTCTCTTCTGAACTTACTGCATCGGGTCGACACATCTTAAACCATCCAAAGAAATAATGGTGGTGACATGTGAACAGGATTCGGTGAGCTGATCACTTCCCAGGACACATCCGTCTAGGGAAACATGTTGCCCTCTATCATCTGGCTGCTTTCTCTTTCCTACGCCAACCTCAGCCAGCCACGCTTTTCCAGGCTGTGGAATTCACAGCGTGGGGAGCCTTGGCACGCTGGGTAGGTCTGAGAGACCCCAGATGCTTCCTCTGCTTGGAGTTGGGGTCCTGGGGAAACACCAAAGAGTCAGCGCCTTCCTCAGAGCCATCAGAACTAAGGGCCACATTCTACCCAAAAGAAGCGCCCCCCCCCCCCAAGGTATGTTGGAGGTTCCCCTTCCAACTGCCAGCAGTTAAGGGGAGCAGGAACACCCTTCCCCCTGCCCCCAGCGATGGCAGGATGGAGAGGAAGCAAGGGACTCTGAGGGGCTGGGTAGCTCCTGAGATGCGTTGAAGCTCTGTGTCAGCTGCCCCGTCACCTCTGTTCTCCCTTCACTGATACATAAAATGCCTACTATGTGCAGAGCCTCATGCTAGCTCCCGGAGATGTAGAAACAGACACATTTGCGGCACAGTGGCAGAGGGGCCCCTTCTAAGGCTTTGCTTGTACTGAGAGCAGAGTCTGGCCAGCAGGTGTGGGAGATGAGGAAGGCTGCGGACTTGACATTCAGAGCTTCACTTTCCAGTGAGATTACGAGCTCACCACGCAGACGTGGGAAGGGCTCTGGGCTGCCAGAGGAGGGGTCTGGGGTGATGGGGGTGAGCGGCAGAAGAGGACAGCCACCAATCCCTTGCCTCATGACCGCAGACGATGGACTCCATCCCTGGAGAGGATGGATTTCCTTACCCCAATGCTGGCATGCATGACCACCTGCTTCGGTGGGTTTCCCAGGACCCTCCACATGTGGGTATAAATCAGAAAAGCCATAGGTTCTAGAAATTTTAATCTTTTCAAGATAAACTCAGCAATCCTTTGGCTTAACTGTAAAATAGTTTTGCCTTTTAGAATTTCAGCTCCTTCTAAAATTGGGTCATCTTTACCTCAACTTATAGCAAACCCTACAAAACAAGTCCCAGACTACATTTGGAATGCCCAACTTCACTGGTAAGTTCCCAAGTTTTATTGAAAACCCACAGAGTTAGCAAGCAGAGAGATGTCGGAAGTGGGCATAGTGCATTTGCCTCTAGAGTTTCATTAGAGGTAATACCCAAAACATCTAGTGAGTTGCTCCTTATCCTATACGACCTAGTTCTTTTAACTAAGTGCAGGCTAATGATTGTGAAAGGGGATTAAAGCCCCTTATTTTAAAGAAAGACTACTTCCCATTTGAATTACTTTTAAACACACCACTTTGCCTCTAATTTAAAATGAATAATAGGCTTATGGCAGACAACAAAAGATCATTAACCTCATAAGATAAGTGTATCAGGAATCTTGTGTTTTGCCAGCAAATGGAATACAATGGTAGAAATGTGCTAATGCAGAGGGTTTTTTTTAAGCATCATTATCTGGGGGACAGCTTTTTTGGTATTCAAATAAGAAAACTGCTTCTCTACAATGCTCACTTGAGCTTTTGTTCTGCCCTAATTGAAAGCAAACCCGTACATGGAAAATGACCCTCACAGACCAGAAAGGTTTAGGTTGGGTTAAAAAAAAATTAATCTTTTTTTTTTTTTTTTCTTGCAGTGAACAATTAACTTAGACAGTAGCTTTTCCTCTTGTTGTTTGTGCTGTTACTTCATTTCCTGTCTTAATAACCCAACTGAATAGAAGTCATTTCACTGTCCCGGATCTGCAGTGAAAGATACAAAATCCACGGGAGGAAGCAGCAGCTTATGTGGGAAGGCCCTGGAATTAAAGATTCTAAAATTTGTTTTTTAATTAAACGTGTGTTTTTAGAAAGCTTTTGACCTTTGCAAATACCTGAATATTTAATCCTTTTTTGTATTTGTCTGTGGATAGAGAAAAAAAAAAAAAAAAACCAAAACAATAAGAAGGGTGCTTAAAAAAAAAAAATCAGAGGAACATCAGGTCAGTTGGGAAACAGAAATAGAACCAGGTAAAGACAGTAGGACAGGCTGTGAGCTTAGAGGTGTGTGTGTTTCTAGAAGCTTCTGGTCCCCCGTGGAAGATGGGCAGGGTGCTGGGGCTAGCCCGGGTCTAAACCTGCCCTGAGTGCCAGCCAGCCCAAGGGATGCTCTAGATTCTGCTTCTCCCACTTTGGCCTTAGCCTGGAGCATCAGGCTACAAGGACAGGCGTGCAGTTGTGTGTGCAGAGCTCCCGGCCAGGCGCTGGTCGGCAAGGCTGAGCAGCTGTCTCTTCTGGGCTTTCAGCAACTCCTGTCAGTTGGCTACTGACTGCTTTCCTAATGCACACTCTTCTAATTCTTAATTAGAGCGACATAGCTAATTAATAAGTTTTTTCCAATTATAAATTAACTTAGGATCAGAACTCTGGCTTTGCATGTAATTTCCTATAATCGCTAAAGCTACTGCAAAAACATGCCTCCTGCCAACCGTAACTTTTTATTTAACACAGACAGACAAGTTCTCCCTGGGTTTACATTTTACAGCAAATTATCTCTGTTGGGATTTATGAGGAGAAATTTTTTAAAAATCAGAGGTTTGTTTTTTTTTTTTCGTCCTATTATCCCTCCTCTTTTCTTTCTTAAACAAAATAACATCTTCAATGGATCATTTATCAATTGAAGGTGAATCTCGTCTCAATATTTTAATGTGAAAGTGGAGTCGGGGAAGAGAAAGAACAGGTGATAATTCGTTTTTGTTAATAACTGTTACCACCTTTTCATGGTTCCTGCAAAAATGATTTGGGAGGTGCCGGCATGCTGTTCATTTATAGAATCTTAACTGGAGAGACACTTATCTCTTTAGTAATGAAGGAGTGTAATTAAGGTGGGCCTATAGACCAGGCTCGAGCCCTGGCAACATGTCACATCCTGGCTGCCACAATTCCTTGGTGGTTTATCAAAGACTACTCCTTTAATATGGAGATTACACTTATGTACTTGTCTGAACTTGAAAGGCATTTGCCTAATTTACTTATTAATGAGATGTAAATCTATTTGTATGGCACGTCACAAGTTTCCCCGAAATCGCTGCTACTTAACCGGTGATAAACCCTATGATTTAAACGAAAAATAATACATTTAGCTTTCCACATTCCTTCGGTTAAAAATTGATATAGTCTATGTTAAATTTATTAATATTGCTCGCTGTCATTCAGTTTGCAGCTCTTGCTGAAATACGACTTGACAGCGGCCGCATTAAAGATGTATGCCATTGTATTCAACAAAGATTAATGAAGCCCGGTAAAAATAGCTGTAAAAGAGAAAGTGATCCGAATGTAAAATCAGTGAATTAAATGAGGCCGCGCATACCATTTTTTAATATGCATGAGCAGGGAGGCAGCGAATGAAAATGTCTCTATGCAAAGTTCATTTGGGAGTGTTTCAAGATTGTCCGGATGGCCCTCAACTATTGAAGAGTGGCCTCCTGGAGTCTGGCGGTCCACGGCCACTGGGTGTGCCCCCTGTCTGGATGCCCATCTCCCAGGTGCCCCAGGCTGGGGCGGGGCAGACGGCCGGGGACCCGCCAGCACCCAGCCACCCGCACATCTCACTGTCCTGAGGACTTCCTCCAAGTCGCCCTTCGGAGAATCCTCGTCCAGACCGCTCGCCTGCGTTGGCCTCTGTCTGCGTGAAGAATGAACTGAGTGTCTTTTCTGGGGTTTTGCCTCCAAGTTCAGGTGCTGGATATACCAAGTCTGGGCTGAGCTTGGAGCCCGATTGCAGACCAGAGAGTGAACCTTGTTGTGTCTCGATATTTTTGCCCCCCCGAATGCAGAGAGAGTTAGCACCGTCCTGTTCAAAGCACTTGGACATCATCAGATAAAAGACCTACAGGGGCCCAAATTATTCTTACAGCATCGAAAGGGCTCAGATGCCGGGGGTTTGCCCCAGCTTATGAGTGTGTCTGTACGTGTGCATGTGGAGATGTTCTATCCTGGCACCTGTGTACTGAATGATTGGCTCGCTCTTTCTTTGTACTATTCGGAGGGGATGATTTGTTTCCACAGTTCTCATTATAAAATACTGCTGGTGTCATACCCTACCATGTTAAGACTTCCAAACAAATTAACAGTGACAGAAAATTGTATGCAGTAATCATAATATAAACCCAGCATGTTTATCAATCAAGGAGGTGTTTTGATAGATTTAAGCCATTATGGATAGGAATCTCTGTCCCCAAGGTTTGCCGACATGGAGGTCAAAGGCTGTCCATAAGGAAATATTTTGAAGTATTGTTTTCTCTTTAGAATTTGCAACTAGGTGCGGGTAGGGCTGTTGTTTGCAGGTGTGTGTCAGTTTTAATTAGCAGAGTCGGGGACAATAGACTAGATCGTATTTCTCCTGACTGCCAGCTTGGAGGCAGTTGTGGGGTAGGGTACACACACACACAAAGGGTGACACCCTGTAGAAAGTGCTGCCTAGAGCACAGAATTTCCCAGAAGGGTGAATACAGGTGTTTCTGCTCAGAACAGTTTAGAGGGATGTTATCGAGCAGCTTGCGGAATGTCACTCCATCCCGTAGTCTCAACAGGTAGCGGGAATCCTCCAGATCTGCCCAGAAAGCCATGCGCGGGGCTGGGCTTGTCCTTCCCATGTTAAGCCTCTGTGAAAATGCAGGGGGGCTTCAACCAAACAGCAGCTGCAGCTGGGGCCAGAGGCAGAGGAAGGGAATGTTCTCCCTAAGGGGTGACTTTGGCCAATATTTTAAGGTGATAGATTTACACAGAGTGGTCCATGCAGTGACTAAAAGCCACGAAGGAAGCCATATGAAAGGGAATCAACTTTTTATCTGTTGGCTTCCTTGCCTACTAAAGTCACATCTCATCTCCCCTGGGCCTTGCCCCACCCCAGGTTCACCACTGACCTTGCCATCTCCAGCTGGAATTGAACCTTCCAGGCCTTGGCTCAAGGCCACTCCAGAAGCCAGACAGGCCAGTATCATCTCTACCTGTTGGGCCACTTAGCCTTGCGGTCTGCAGGTGTCATCTAAGTATGACCCCTTGGAAGCTGAGCTCCTCAGTGGAAGGTGTCCTGGTCACAACTTGGCCTCTGCTTTGGAACTTCTGCTGAGGTCTCCTCCTCCTCCACCTGGAGGACTCCCGCTTGTGGGAGTGCCATGGGGTCCCTGCCCACGCTCGCTGTGGCATCAGAGACAATGGCAGCCTAGGCTTCCTCTGAGTCACGTCTGGAAGCGCAGAGCCAGGAGGACCAGGAGGGCCCAGCCACACTCCCAAGACAATAGGGCATTGGGTCATCTAGTTCCAGGGCTGTAAGGACATTAAAAGTCACTTTTTAGCCCTCCCCATATTTTCTCACCCAAATTCCCGGCTGGGTTGCTTTTTCTGATTTGAGGCCTCTTTGCTAGGATATGTGAGCCAGTTTTGCTACAGAATGTGAAATATTGAATCCACATGCACCAAATTAGCCCAACTGCCTAATTTTGCCAAATCTAAGAAATGGTGGCAGGGAGATGTTACCTCCTGAATTATACCAAATACCCTTTGAAGAAGTTGCTTCATTTGGGGCCCACACCCTACAAAAATGCCCTCCCCAGGAGCCTCGTTGTTCTACGGTCAGTTTAATGAAGCGAGGATGCCGGGATACTTCTGGTGCAACTGTCCAGAAGATTCTTCTCCATGTTTCCTGGGAAATGACCCACATGGACTAGGAAGTCGAGGGCTCATTCTGTAATCACGTTATGGGCTGATTGTTTGATTCTGCTCATTAGTTGGCTAGTCAACCCCATGCAAAGGGATGGACGGTCTTGCAGGCCCTTGCACCTGCAGAGACCACCCCTCTCAGCCTCTCCCTGTCTGGCCAGAGCAAGGCCAAGCCTCATGGAAGTCTTTGCTTTTATCCTTTCTTAGTCTGTTCAAGCTGCTATAACGAAGTGCCACAGATGGGGTGGCTTATAAACAACAGATATTTATTTCTGCCGGTTCTAAAGCCTAGAAGTCCAAGATCAGGGTGGCACCATGGTCAGGTTCTGGTGAAAGCCCTCTTCCTGGCTTGCAGATGGCCGCCTCCTTGCTGTGTCCTCACATGAGAAAGAGAGAGAGAGAGAGCATGCAAAAGCTCTGTCATGACTTTTAAAAGGGCACTTATCCCATTCATGAGGGCTCTACCCTCGTGACCTCATCTAATCCTATAACGTCTCAAAGGCTGCACCTCCTGATACCATCACTTTGGGGGACAGGGTTTTAACGTATGAATTTTGAGGGGACACAAACATTCAGTCCATAACCTATCCCTCGGATTGTGTTGTCAACACAAGCTCCACCAGCCTCCACCTAGACCATGATTGCAAACCTGATCTTTAGCTACAGGGGTCTTTAGAGGTCACTTACCCCCAAATCTATTTCAAAGAGAAGGAGACTGAAACACAAAGATATTTTGAGATGCATACAAGGTAAGTCGGCTAGTTTAAACCGAGCATCCACCAACCCAAACTCAAGGTCTTGACCAGCCAAGTTTTCAGGGGATGGCATCAAGATGGCTATTCAGTACCCGACTTGGAAAGGTAGATGTTGCCATTAACTGGGGAAATGTAAGAGCATTTCTCTATGCTCTAATCAACTATAATCTCCAGACTGTTGAAGGAATAAAGAGATTTTTGTGCTGCTTGGATGAAGGATATTTTTTAGGGAAAACACTGAAAATAAGGTAAACATTTTCAGATGTTATTCATTTGAGTAACCTCTGAGCAATAAAATGAGTTTAGGACAAAAATTTGTTTTAACAAATTCAAACCTACTGCAGACCAAGCCATTCCTAAGTTGTAAAAAGTCTTAGAATTTGAAAGAAATGCAGCGCATTGACTTTGTAAACAAGTGCCTCGGAAATACCCGTGCTGCATGTTCGGTGTGGCTTGGTAGTTAGGACATTAATTAATGACCAAATAGAGAAATGTCTGTGTGCCCAGCAGATGGTAAACAAGCCCAGGAGAACATTACCATCTGAATTGCAAAGAAGGCTGGCAGCTTCCTCTCCCCACCCCCTGCCCAGACCTGCCAGCTTGCCCTGAAGAGTGCTGGCTGTCACACGGGCCTGGTTGGGATGGGCTTGGGGGGGGCGGGGGGGCTGCCACTGTCAGCATCAAGGGTCCCCAATCTTTCCATGGGAGGACAGGTGAGTGACAGAGTCAGGATGCAGAGTTACCAGGTTCTCTTTCTCTTTTCCTACTTTAAAAAAATTTTTTTTAATCTTAGAGACGTAAGGAGGTCACTCTGGTGGAGGCTGACCTCTGAGAACCAGGCTCCTTTTTCTCTCTTCCTGAGCTCAGGAGCATTGCTGCTACGAGGGGTAGAGAAATCACAGATATGACAGGGGAAGTAAATGCCAAGGACTCACCCATGAGGCATCTGTGGCTTGTGAGCGTCTAGCCCTCTGGAGCATCTAGCCCTTCACTCTTCAAGGTCAGCAGCGATCCGCCACCCCCAAGGAGAGGCCAAGGGCTGCTGGCACAGGATTTCAGCTTTTGGCCCTGGGAGCTGACCATCTGGGTGACAGGCCGTGCTCTGGAGACAAGGCACCACGTTTCTAAGCAAAGCACCACAGGGATAGCTGCGTAATGGTTGGTATTAGCAGAATTTATGGGTCCTGAGAAGCCTGTGGAATAATCCGCCTCTGGCTTTGTTGTCAGCAAGGTATCTTGAACAGACGCAAATATCCCTCAATCGAAAAATTAAGGGCAAATGGTGAAGATAAAAATTTCTTTTATTCTCAAATGGAGAATAAACTTGGCATGCCGCTGTGTGAGCGGCCATCCTGCTCACTCTTTAAACGATTCATCTCACCGAATTAGAAGCTATGCAAAATATGCACTGGATTATCACCTGCTTAGCTATTGGAATCCTGGTCTGCTTATAAAAAGTTCAAGATGGAGCACAGGAAAACATTAATTGGATGATTCAAAAATTAAAGCCAGACTTGCCTTGGGTGTTTGGAATTCAGCATGCTTTGTTCTTAACTATTTTTATACTTATTTCTCTTCTTTATTTCATACATCTTTCTGAGATATAGACGTATAATATAGATATACCTCTGTATTTTATTTTCATATATTTACTTTCCCTGATTTTTTAACTAAAACAATCGCAGAGTTTAAAAATAAACAATTCGAGGTCTCATCACCAGACACAAACAATTCATTAATAATTAAAGTCATCCATCAGGCAGTATGTGTGGCCAGGATCAACAGGAACATACATTTTTTAAACCTCAAAGCAGAAAAAAAAAAATCTAGAAATTAGAAAGTTCTAGAAAGGACTGGAAAAGGGCAGGAGATAGAACTGTTTGGCAAGTGTCTTAACTGCAGGAAATGGTTGCTGCTCAGTAGAACTAACTGTTCATTAGTTTATGGGGAAACATTTTTGTTTGTTCATTTTGACTGAAGATGCTCTTAGTGAAACCTATGTCTCAAAATGACATGTTCTTTAACATCGATCGTTGCTGGCTCTGTAAGCACTCTGGTATTTAGGGAAGGACTTCTACCCACATTGTCACATTCAACCTCACACCAGCCATGTGAAGTCTCACTTTTATTATCTCTAAGCCCACTTTCCTTGCTGGGGAAACTGAGACTTAAGATTCAAAAGCAAAGCAGAAAACTCCAGTTGGCACCCTGCGCCTGAAACAATGTATCCACCCACATCGACTGAATGAATGAAGATGCTGGCATGGGGAAGGGACAGCTAGGCGGCCCAGCACAGAGCTCTGTCCTGGAATCGCTGGTTTTCACCAGCCGGGTTTGCAGCCTGGAGAAAGCCCTGTGGAAGCATCTCTCCCTGCAAAATTGTGACCCCGTTGAGGGCAAGTTCATCTTGTCATCCCAGCACCCAGCACCCCCATCAGGTCTTGGGGCAGAGTCAGGAAAACACGTGGAGTCAGTTGTCAAAGACGTATTTTCATCCTGTGGCTCAGAACATCTCTTTTAGTCCTGGCTGCCCCAAAAATGTCAGATTACGGATTACTGTACTTGCAGTTAGGTTGATTTGCTGATATATTTTCCTTAAGCACTCTTCCATGAAAGTTCCTATGAAGTAATCATAAATATAAGTAGTGTTTATTGAGCACCTACAATACATCATATCTTATTTCACCTGTATTATATCATTTGAGTCTCCAGGCAGCCCGGTGAGCGGGGGTCTCAGCCCCATGGCATGTGATATTTTTTGTTTACAAAGTATCGATTACTTAATTTTTTTCTGCTGATTATACTCCAGCCTTGGGCCAAAAAAATTAAAAAATGAAAATTAAACACAATGCAATCTCACTTACGACTCCAGAAAAGTATAAGACAAGGCTACTCCTTAGAAAATAATTGCCAGATAATTCTGTGGGCGAGAACAGAGCAGAGAGCAGCTGACATTTAGCCACAGGTATGAGTGTTTCCTGGGACAAGCCAATAATAAAAGACATGGCCCAGTTGTCAATCACACTGTCCTGATAACACACACTGCTGAAGAGAGAGGTTCCAGGGACAGAGGGTATTCGGAGAGCTCACCAATGTCCCCGTTTCCTTGTCCTCCTGGGACACCATTAGCCCCACTTTCCAATTCTGGTCACTTCTAGGAGGGGACATGTGACCAGGTGGCCAATGGAATGGGTGTGGTGACAGTGGAGCATGGCACCTCTGCCTGGCTTCTCTGTGCCCTCCTTCCCCACCCACCAGGCCCACAGGATGGAAGGTTCTGGATTCCGAAGCCTTCACTTCGGGAAGCAGCCTTCACTCCACCAGCGTGTACACGATTGTGACAAAAGTGGGAAACAAACATTTACAGTTTGAAGCTGCTGAGATTTGGGGTTTTCATTCATAGCAATTAGCCTACCCTGACGGCATTTGAGCAAGATTTGACTGATCGGCCAGGAGGGAGGGCCCATCTGTGATGAAAACTCTTCTAGGGCTACGGATCAGGACACAATGATAGACCCTGCTGAACTTTCACTGATGTTTATATTGTAACTTTCCAAGACTATAGTTAGTGGCTCATGATGTTATATGATTAATATCTGAATACACAGTAGCACCTATACTCTCATGATGCAGAGGATATTTGGGTCTCGTTCTCTGCTATAACCCTAGTACGTATATAGTGCATAGTAGCCACTCAGTAAATGTTTGTTGAATGAATATGCGAACGGGATGTGTTCCCACCTACCATGTTTTACTGGAAGGTCCCCATCATGCCAGGAGGGCTCTTTCGCAGACACTCCTGGTCCATTATCCTTTAAGTTGGACAGTTGCTTCAGTGGCAAAGTCTTTCCCCTGCTTCTTGGCCTAACTGGGCAGACGGTCCCACAAGAGTTCTTGACAGGGGCTAGAGCTTGTCTGTCCTCTCCCCAGCTTGCCAGGCTGAGGGGAAAATGGGAATCCTTCAGAATGAAAACAAAACTTTCTCTTCAAATCCTACTTTGGTGAAAAAATGGAATAATTCAAGAGGGAGAGTGTAGCTTGAACTGGGGAGGCTGATTCCTGAGTTCGGAACCCAAGGACCAGATGATATTCCTTCCCAGCCCCCTACACAATCTGGATGGGGACCCAGACAACTAACAAAGCTGAGAAGAAGCTTCTGGGCACACTTGGAACAAGTGGGTGACAGGGAAGAAAGAAAGGAAACCAAACAATATGTGTTGTGTTCTTGGCAGCAATTTTATTAATAGTAAATCTGTGTTTTGTGTACCAGTTGGCTATTGTCCTATGTTTATTCACAAATTAGTTAACAGAGGAGCTATGTGGGGTCATAAGGAAGGCCACTCAAAAAAAAAGTCTTTGAAAGTGAACAACAAATAAAAAAACTGAACCGCATTACAATGGTGAAGCAGTGATTTGCCAGAGTTACCGACCTGCTAGAAATACAGTGTGTCCTGGAGCTGACACTCTCCCAGACATCCCTCCCAAGAACGGCTCTGTGCAGGGCCAGGTGTGCCCATGAAGGATGCTACCTGGTGATGCTCAAGGAATCCTGATTGGTCAGAAATCTTGCCTCTTTCCTGAAGAGCATGAAAATGTTTCCTATCTCGGATGGAGAGCAGGTATTCTTCCACTGAAAGTAATAGATGAAAACCGAGTTTCCCGTGTCCACCTCTGGGTTCAGGTCCTGGAGAACAGGTACACACAGCAACCCCAAAGACGATGCTGAGCCAGTCATATGAGAGGAGACAAACGTCACCCTCCGTGTAGAACAGCCGTGGCATTTTAATGGTACACTTTCAAGGGAGCTGGTAGGTACGGCTGATTCTTACCCTCACATTTTATGGCACAGAGTCTCCATCGGTGGTTCAGGTCACTGAAATCACAAAATGAAGTGAAATTAATGGTCCAAGTTTGGTCCCCAGAGATGAGATGAGCAATGATGGTTTTGTTAGTTCAAACTTCAGGCAGGTTTTTGTTGAGCCAATCTACTTTTGGAGAAAGCAGGAGACAGGCACGTTGAAGAGATGGTTCTGGACAATCCGAGAAGTCCAGCCTTGTCGCCTTGAACGGCGTCGGGTGCCGAGTTACTGCTGGGATGGCTGGAGCAAACTTCCTCGTCCCCATTAAAAGGGGCTTATCCTCGGGGTTTGCCTCACCACTGCATCCTCTGTGGGTCTTTGCTTAAAGACTTACAGGCAAAGTACTTACAGTTCCCAAGCCAGTGACATTTGCAGCTCACTGTAATTTATTGAATATCGTCCAAAGAGCAAACACAGGGTTTATCCTGGTGGAGTTCCAGTTGGGTTGTAAATGTTTGCCATTTACCAAGAATAGAAGAACAGAGTGTGACAGGAACATCGGCGGAGACTGAGTGAGAGAGAGGGAGGGATTCAGAGATGCAAAGGTACAGAAGGGAAACAGAGGGAGGGTGCAGCTCTCATGACTGTGTGAGCCTCGTGATAATGCTGCAGCTGTCATGGTCACGTCTGGATTTGCTGCTCGTTCACTATCCGCTCCCTTTGCTCAACGGAGGCTCAGCTAAGAACACTCACACTTTGCCAAGTTTCCTTGGAAGCTTCCTCTTCCCTCTCTCTGGGCTTACCTGAGAGCCTGGATCAGAGAGGGACTTGTTTCTCTATCCCTAGGGAGAAGTTAGGAATGTTCTGCTTTACTCATCCCATAACCAGGAGATCCAACATGGAATCAAGGTTCTTGGGGGGAGGGGTAGGAAGAGTGACTAAGGTTATCTCCATGTATAAACAAGGTCAATCATTTGATGAAGTTAAAAAGGAACATCCAGATTTAACATCATTAGCTATTAGGGAAAAGCAAATTAAAACAGCAATGAGGCATCACTACACACCTATCCGAATGTCAAAATGAAATCACAGTGATGACAGCAAATGCTGGCACGGACGATGAACAGAAAAATCACTCATACGTTGCAGGTGGGACTTGAAAATGGCACGGCCATTCTGGAAATCAGTCTGGCAATTTCTTAAGAAGTAAACATGCAATTACCATTCAATTCAGCAATTGGACTCCTGGCCTGAGAAATGAAGAACTGCACACAAATACATGTAGCAGATTCATTTGTAATAGCACAAAACTAGGGACGACCCTGTTGTCCTTCAATAGGTGAATGGTCAAAGTATGTATACAGAATACTGCTCAGCAATAAAGCACAATGAGGTGCGTGGATCTCAAGGGGATCTGCTGAGTGAAGGAAGCCCACCTTGGGTTACATATGAGGTTGCATAGGATTCCCTTTGTATAATGTTCTTGAAATAACAAAATTGTAGAGATGGAGAAAAGAGTAAGGCTTTCCAGGGGTTAGAGAGAGTCCAGAGTGTGTGGTTATAGACAGTGAGCCAAGGGAGCCTAAAACAGTCTGGCATCCTAACGGCGGTGATGGCTGGTTACACAATCTACGCATGGATACAGTGGCTTAGAACGCTACACACATACACACACACACAGAAAAGAGTGCATGTAAAAGTGATGATACCTAAGAAAGCTCTATGGATCATACCCATGTCCATTTTCTGATTTTAATGTTGTATTATACTATAGTTATATAATGTGTAGCCATTGGAGGGAATGAGGTGAAGGGTACCTGAGAACTTTCTATCCATTTTGTAATCACCTGTGAATCTGTAATTTTTTTTTTTTTTTAAATGAGTCTTTTGCTGTCTTAGGTCCCTTCCAATCTTTTTTTTTTTTTTTTTTTTAATCTATTGCACACTTTTTTTTCCCATTTATTTATTTATTTATTTATTTATTTATTTATTTATTTATGGCTGTGTTGGGTCTTCGTTTCTGTGCGAGGGCTTTCTCTAGTTGCGGCAAGCGGGGGCCACTCTTCATCGCGGTGTGCAGGCCTCTCACTATCACGGCCTCTCTTGTTGCAGAGCACAGGCTCCAGACGCACAGGCTCAGTAGTTGTGGCTCACGGGCCCAGTTGCTCCGCGGCATGTGGGATCCTCCCAAACCAGGGCTCGAACCCATGTCCCCTGCACCGGCAGGCAGATTCTCAACCACTGAGCCACCAGGGAGGCCCAAATCTGTAATATTTAAAGAAGAAAGAAAGAAAGAAAGAAAAAGAAAGAAGGAAAGAAAGAAAGAAAGAAAGAAAGAAAGAAAGAAAAGGAAGGAAGGAAGGAAGGAAGGAAGAAAGAAAGAAAGAAAGGAAAAAGGAAGAAAAAAAGAAAAAGAGAGAGAGGAGGAGGAGAAAGAGGAGGAGGAGGAGAGGAGGGGAGACCAAGGGGCAGATGCACTAAATGGCCACCTGGTCCAGGTGCTGCTCACTGGGATGGGCCTGTGATGAAACAGGACATCAGCATGTGAGCTGAGACCCCATTACTTACCAGGTGTCAACGGCCCCCAGTTTGTTCACTACATGGCAATTACCAAGAAAAGTTTATATGCTATAATCACAAAAACAGGTTATTGATGAACAAAGCGTCAGTAGAACAGATATTTCTTTGCTTCTTGCTGGGGAGAAGGATTTTTATCAAGAATTATTCAGCTTAAAAGTGTTCTTATTTCAATTAATAACATAATTTAAAATGTTTTAAATACTGATGAGTGACATGAGCTAGTGTGAACATGTCATGGTGACCACAGTGGTATTTAGAGGCAGAGGGGATGTTGTCTGTAACCAACTCACAAGCTGCCTTGCTAACCTTGCAGCCGGGTGACCACGCCACCTACCAAGTTTTTCCACTCATTTCAGGGGCTCAAGGTAGAAAGAGTTGATAAAAATAAGAGGTCCTTGCCCTTCACAGCTACTTCCTTTCCTGCTCTTATAATAATTTCAAAAGAAAATATATTGATATTTGGGTCAGAGTTTTGAAAATGTTATAGTTACAGAGACTCAAAATCTTGTACTGCTGGCTATGACCCACATGTGTTGTCATGAAATCAACTTAGAGAGCTGCAACCAGTGCTTTTTAAAAAAAAAAAAATGAGATTAAATTGACTAAAATAGAAAATGTTAAAGATCTTGGCTTATACTAGAGATACGGAGTGTTTTGTGAAACTTTTTAATTAGGGGTTTGTGTGTGTGCACGTGTGCACATGCACTGAGTAGTGATGTGAAAAAAATTAAAAATAATTATAAAGTATATATTGCAGAAAATATACGTATGTTTAAGAAGCAGATTGACTTCTCCCATATTTCTAATTTACCCAATTCTGCTTCTGAATTTAAATTTACTGAGACCCAACATGCCTGTGTTAACATATTAAATATTAAGTTTGAGGATCCTTGTGAAAGTTAAATATGGTGATGTTCATAAAAGAACTCTGTAAACTTGAACGCTTTGCCCAGATGCGAGGGCTTCTGCTACTGATACTCTTGGAAACCTGAGAATGTTCTAAAGGGCACCATTTTTCAGCACTCAGTGCTTTGTCTGTTTTGGGCCTAAGAAGGAAAGCATCTCAGCGGCACAGTTCAAAAACCAAGTTCTAACTTCCCTCCATGTTACAACGATGGGCTCAGCCACCGGCTGGTTGTTTATTGTTTTGTGGACCAGTCTTGTCAATTTCCAGGTGGAGTCACAGTTTTCCAGGCTGTTCCTCCTGCTGCCAGCAGAGCCTCTCCTGCAGGAAGCACCAGGTTTGTTCTGGGGGATTTACATTTGCCTGGTCATCTCGGTTGCTCTGGCATCCTCAGCCAGCAGGGGCTGGGGTCAAGGTCACAATGGCAGCCATGGGAGGACATCTTAGTCAGATGAGGCGCCGCCCTCATCCACAGTACTATCTGCATGGCCGCACGTCCTGAGATTCTGGGTAAAGCCTGCGTGGGGAGTGCCGGCTGCCCAGGGAGAGCTCAGGTGTCCGATCTGACGGGGTGACAGCCCACGCTTGGCCAGCACTCCGAGAGGTGTCAACTCTCCCTCCCTCTTATGCTGCTAGAGGGTGATATGATGAGGCATCTCCCATTTGACAGATGGGAAGACTAAGGCTCAGAGGGACCAAGACAGCTCCTTTCATCACAGAATCAGTACATGATCACTTTTAAATTCAAAACCAAGTATTCTCCCTACATGCCCTACTCCACTTCCACACCAGTGATTCTGGCACCTTGTGAATGTTATCACAGGACACTGATTTGTCGACCTGGTAACTGAAGGCTCCTGGACACTAAGAGCCGAAAGGTATGATCATGTCCATGATCTCTTTAGAAAGCTAAGTATTTAATTTCCCATTATTTTCAAGAGACTCCAGGTTCACATCTATGACACTATTCATGTATGACATCCCAAGGCAATAGGTAGGGTGTGCGCCAGACCCATTTTAAAAATGAGAGAAATAAAGCATGAAAAGATGACTTGTTCAAGGTCACAGGACAAATTGCCCAAAGCCATGACCCAGGCTGCTGGACCCACTGAACCAGGCAAGAGGGCCCGAGAGGGCTTGAGAAACTTCCTCAGATCTAAAATGAACGATGGGGCTTACTCACTGCTCCCTGCACTTTGTGTTTATTTCTCCTCGAAGTCCAGGGAGCACATTTTTGGAGAAGTAAAACGCTCATGTAATTTTACAAATTATATATGACAAAAGATGTTGTATCTCAGACATCTGGTTACCAGTAACCAACATGTCCTCTTTAATGCCTTTCTGGCTTTTGCTTTTACAAGGAATGCCATGTTGATGAACTAGAGACATAGGATAAAATCTACACTTTTATTTTAAATTAATATGGTGACATTCTGTTTGGTGCACGAGGAGTGTACGGCCTTCACGGACTCTGTCTTATATTCATGAGTACATGAGCCCTGATGGCCTCCTGTTCCCTGGGACACGAGCCTGTGTCTTCAGGTTTTATGGAAACCAAGTATTCCACTAAAGCTGAGAAGTAGGACAGAAGGCTCTAGATCGAACATCCGGTGGGTACTTCCTGAGCACCTACTTCCGGGGGCCCCTTAGGTTTTTCCCAGGAGGATTCACATCAACGTGACCCATCTCCACTTGCTGCTGCACCACAGGGCTGTGTCCATGTTCATGCATTTGGGGGGATGCACACAGTTTTGCTGACCATGGTCCCATCTGAATAATAGCTAATAATAGTACCGCAAGGTCACGGAGGTTTTCTTGGGAAGCAGATATAAAATGCTCTGGCCCTCTGCCATGCAAGGCTAACCTGATTTTCTCTCATGTAGATATGCTCATTCCAACCCAGAAGCTCTTTTTGTGCAATAACATTTCCTTTTAGTGGATTAAATTTAAGAAGATGAAAGCACCCCTCATTTATTTTTCATGTTGATCCATTGCGGATGAAAGCCTCCTTGAAAGAAAACTCGGTAATACGTGTCCCCTCGCAGATTTCGATAGAGGCCATGACAGCCTATGGTCCCCCAGAGCCTTGGGGTCCTAGATTGTGCCTCTAATGAGGGGTCGGAGGCCATGGGCAGCACTTGCCCACCCGGTGCTCTCAGCTCCCTTCCAGGACAAAGGTGCTCAGAGCAGCCACGTGGCCCACGGCTGGCGGCCACGTGTCCCAACGCCAAGGAAACGCACACATCAAGTTGCCGGATGCACCTGGGTGCTCTTGGCCTCGTGGGCTGCAATTCACCAGCTGACATTCACCCTTGATCTGTGTTTTCCAAACTTCACAACAAAACTTCAAGAAAAAACTATTAGCTGCAAATTAGATATTCCGGTGGAAGCCGAGAATTATTTTTCAGGACAGAGGGCTCAATTTCCCACTCTCAGGTGTATGATTAAAATCAATTAAATCACTCTTCCAATGTCAGCCGCAAGATTCTCCTGACAAATGAAATTATGCGAGGAAAGTGTTCTCTGCACTCTTCAGCCCTTCTCAGCCGCGCTCTCACCGCAGAGGAGATCAAAATGCTCAGCTCAGGGATTTCGGAGATATTTTCCATAAGAACAGGAGCAATCCCTGGACCCCTATGTAAGTCGACGTGGAGGTCTCTGGTGACCAGATTTGATGGCCTCTGTACATGGAGATAGATTCACAACTAACGAACAGGAAACGCAGGACTGCGGGAAATTTAACCATTTGGGGGCTGAGCCAGGCTTCTTTACATGAATTAATGTTTTCTTGGCAGGAATATGAACGGGCCCTTCAAATTCAGGATGTAACCTTTGCATGTCTCTTTTTATGCATAAGACAGTCCTGGGTGAATTTTTCCTAGTGAAAAGCTCTGTCTTATCAGCCCCTGGAGGCTGCTGGTGGATTTTAAGCCAACACAGAAGCACAGCCATGCTTCCAGCCTTGCAGACGGTCTGGAGGTTCAGCACAATGCAGCCAGCGCTTGCCCCGAAAAATCAAACCAGAGAGCTCTTTTCCAGGGAATATAAAGTAGGATATTCCCACGGACGTCCGTAGTTGAGGGACCAAAATTTCGCATTGACGGATGTGCTCACATGCGGCTCACGCTACCTTCAGCAAATTATTTACCTCTTAATTTGTTAAAACATATGGGCTTAGGTGTGACTTTTGCCCAAGAGACGCTCGTCGATATTATATGCTCAATTGGTTTGACTTTTTTCCCCCATAGAGGATTGAGCAAATGTTTGCCACATTCCGGAAGTTTCCTCCCCTCCCTCCCTCCTTCCCTCTCTCCCTGCCCCATCTCACGGGTGAAAGCTGTGCCCCATGATGTCTTTTGTCCCTCCTCTCTGTGTTTGAGTCCAGGACGTCACAGGGGAGCAGGATTCCGAGGATGGGCCGCCAAGTCCCTGGGTGCCAGGATTGGGTGCCGCCCCCAAACCACCCCAGCTGCCTGAGCATTCTCTCTCTCCTCCAGTCTGAATTCGTCCTTCACTCCAAGGTCAGCCCAGCCATGTCCCAACAGCGCTCCTCCCGCAGGTCACTACCCCATCTCACACCATCAGCATTTCTAGGACCTTGTGCAGGAGGCCATATCCCGCAATGGTGCCCCAAGGCCGTGCTCACTAACCCTCTCCTTGCCCGTCAGCTGCCTACCCACTCCCCACACACTGCACTCATACAGTCCCCAGGTGTCTACTGCTGTTCTCACCTTGGTCCTCTGCCATCACCCTTCAGTCTGGAACACCCACCCTCTGGTCCGTCTCGAGAACTCTTGGCCTTTTCAAGAGAAGATCCACGTGTAGATTTGTGGCTAAGAGGGCAGGCTCTGGAGAAAGCCTGGATGTGACTTTCAGCTCTAAAACTCACTGTAAGTGACTTGGCCATTCCTAAGACTTCATCTCATGGGAATCACGGTGATGACTGTATGTCTACCCACTGGTTGTGAGGATGAAATGAGACCATCTGTGAGGGGCTCAGCACAGGGTCCACTGTACGGGTTGCGTAACTTCTCAAAACTTCTGAAGTCTGCACAGGCCACGCCCCCAAGCAGTTGGGCACTTCCTCCTTGGCACAAGTTTTCACAGAGCTCCATGGCACATCTCTCTTATCTGGAAGGTTTTGGAAGACAGGGGCCTTTGCTGTATGCATATTTTTTTTATAGTATCGAGCAGTTCCTGGCACCTGGTGAGTGTCAGTAAGAGCTTCCTATTGAGGAAAATAAATAAATAAACATTAAATTTTCTGACATTTCCGAACTTGATTATGAAATAAGAATAGTTGGGTTTCCCTAGTGGCGCAGTGGTTAAGAATCCGCCTGCCAATTCAGGGGACACAGGTTTGAGCCCTGGTCCGGGAAGATCCCACATGCCGCAGAGCAACTAAGCCCGTGAGCCACGACTACTGAGCCTGCGCACCACAACTACTGAAGCCCATGTGCCTGGAGTCCGTGTTCCACAACGAGAGAAGCCACCGCAATGAGAAGCCCATGCACCACAACAAAGAGTAGCCCCCGCTTGCCGCAACCAGAGAAAAGCCCGCGCATAGCAACGAAGACCCAACACAGCCAAAAATAAATTTAAAAAAAAAGACTAGTCAAATGTCCCGCAGATTCCTCCACTTTAGATCTGAGGGTTTTAAGAATATTTCCTCCAGTAGAACCCCAGCTGATGGTATTCACAGGTCACATTCCAGTCCTCACCATTCACTGCAGCTGTTGAGTGAGGGGTAGATCCCCTCCACAGAGGACAAGGTCACTGGCCCCAGGCTGGGCAGAGTCCGGAGACTATCAGAGCCTTCTTTGTTGGGCAGACGGAGGCCATGGTAAGGGTGATGACCACCTTCTCCTACACCAAGGCCAGTCATAACAAAGTCCTCTGACTCATCCTCCAAATACGTTCTGAATCCATCTGTTTTTATCCATTTTCGCTGCCAACGCCAAGGCTCAGCCTCCTCCCCCCACCCCCTTTGTCTCAACAGGCTTGAATCAAGACCCCCCAGCCAGCTTCTCACATCCGTTTTTGCCACACTGGCCCCAGCGATATCCCACTCTCCCCGGAAGCCTCCCTCCCCTGCTAAATCCCGTGATAACTCTGCATCCCTCTCGCAATGAAATGCAAAAGCCTTATCCTGGCTCAAAAAATTGTTTCATCAACAGTGAATTTGAACATCTTTTCACCTTCTTATTTGTACATTTGCATTTCTTCTACTGTGTACTTAACTTTGTATATATATGAGGATCATTTTTCAACTTGGAAATTTGTACACTGTAAACAATTTTAAGGAGCTCTTTATATAGGAATTATGTTAGTCCTTCTTGGTCATCTGCCTTTGGCCTTTCCATAGAGTCAAAGAGTTTTTAGTTTTTTATTGTTATGTAGTTATACTTATTATATTACTGTCTGTTTTCTGCCAGTAGCTAAATATTTAGAAAGTCTTCAGATGCCTTGATATCATGAAAGTATTTCCTGCTTTTATAGTTTTTCTGTTGATGATTTTATATATATGTTAATCTTAGTTAAGTAGTTTTCATAACAGCATTTATTAAATAAACTATTCTTTACCTGTTGATTTAAAAATCCCTTTGTCCTTTTCAAATTCTGTATTTCCCTCTGTATCTAGTTTTTAGTCTAAACCGTTGATGCATCTGTTGCTTCTAGCCCTGTACCACATTGTTAATTATTACATCTCAATAATTGGTTTTAATGTTCTCCATTAATGTTTCTTCCCTTTAAAAATGTTATATGATTCTTGTGTGTCTATGCTACCAGGTGAATTTTAGAATAATTTTGTGTAGTTCCCCACTCCCCCAGAATAACTTTCCTAGAAAAGAATATTATTCAATAATTAAAAGGAATAAATATGGATACAACTACACATGGATAAATCTCAAAGTAATTACCCTGCATGAAAGAAGGCAGACCAAAAAAAAAAAAGAGAGAGAGAGAGAAGAGTATATGCTATATGATTCTATTTATGTAAACTTCAGGAAATACAAACTAATATAGAGTGAAAGAAAGCAGACAGTGGTTTCCTTGGGGATGCAGTGCTGTGGGGAGAGAGACAGATTGCAAACGGACACCAGGAAACTTTGGGGGGTAGTGAATATGTGCATTATCTTGATTGTGATGTGAAAATTTTTCACATATGTGAAAACTTATCATCTTTAAATATATGCAGTTTATTGTATATCAATTGTACCTCAACAAAACTCTTTTTTAAAAGAGATGGTGGACCTAGAAAAAAAAAAAAAATCAAACGAGGAGAATTGATATCCTTACAGAAGTAAGTCCTTTCATGTGAGACTTTCATCCTAACTCTCTACCTGCTCATGACTTCATTTACACTAGCAGGTTCACAGTTTTTAAACACGGGCTTGCACCTTTCTTATTAACTTTATTTTATGGTACTAGATTTATTTTTAATTGTAAATAGATTCTTTTTATTATTTTATTTTCTACTGATTATTACAGATGCATGAGAAAGTGCATTTGAATTATTTAAAAATTTTACAACATATGCATACTCCTTGCTAAAAAAAAATAAAATAAAATAAAGAAGAAAATCTTACCACTTAGTTTTGTAACCAAAGCCACTGATTTGATTTTTTTTTTTAATGGGCCTAAGTTAAATGCATTTTAATAGGACCTTTTCCGTATCCTTTTTTTTACAGGTTATACTCCATTTATAGTTCTTATAAAATATTGGCTATATTCCCTGTATTGTACAACATATCATTGTAGCTTATTTTATACCTAATAATGTGTACCTCTTACCCCCTACCCCTATATTGCACTTCTCCCTTCCCTCTCCCCACTGGTAATCACTGGTTTGTTCTCTATGAGTGTGAGTCTGTTGAAGCCATTATTTTTAAATGTTTGTTTTATAATCAATCCCCTTATTGAGCACCCTTATTTGTTCCAGTTATTTTCCCAGTAGATTATTTCTATTTTGCTGGTGAGTAAACTCTTAGCAAAGGACCATGGTATATGCCCATAATGGTCATTTTGTCTCCTCATTTCAAGAGATTATGTTTCTTAAGTCAACTCTTACACTTTGGTCTATGGCCATGACTAGAATTTTCTGAAAGTGTTTAACTTAAGTGGAGAAAATGCACATCCTTAATCTGTTCTTAATTTTAATAGAAATGCCTCAAATCTTTCACACTACATACTTCATCAATTACAGAGCTAAGATGTTCTTAAACACCAAGGATAAATTATGAATTTAATCCTACTAATCTGACTTGACATTGGGATTAGATGCTGTTTTTTTTCCTGATATTTCTTAGCTATCTAACTAAAATAATTATGATTTTTTTGTTTTCCTTGATCTGTTGATATGATAACTTATGCTAATAAATTCTATAACAGTAGTAAATCATTCTTTGCTAGGAGGATATTATTCTATTGGTATTATTCTACTAGTATAGTATTAGAAAGTATGTATTAAGATATTACTATTATTCTACTAGTATACTTTTTTTTTAGGATTTTTATACCTATGATCAAAAGTAAAAGTGGTCAATAGTTTTACTTCTGTGTGTGATCTTTTTGGATTTGGATATTAGAGTTTAGTCTTATAAAATGAATCTAGAAGTTGTTCATTTCTCCTAAGTTCTGCAGTATTTGATGTAACATGGACAGGGGTGACATCCATGTTCATAGAACAGACCCAGGCCAGTCAGACCCAGAACCTGTCTGAGCTGGAACAGGGTGGGGAGCTGTGAGAGTTACGGTGGTCCTGGAGGCCTTCATTGCTGGATTATGGGGGGTCCCCAGGGATCCCTGGGAAGGGGCCAGGGCTTTGGGACGTGAAGAGGCATGGGGGTCGTGGTGTCAAGCTGGAGATTCTATCAGCTGGCAAGAAGTATTTTAACAACAATGTACAGGCTGAATGTGAGATAAAAATTTTTTTTTCAATTTCTTTCATTATTATTGGACTATTCAGTTTTTGTTAATTCATATTTTTCCTAAAATACATTATTTCATTGAGATTATCAAATACTTTAGCATGAATCTGTGCACAACAACCTTTTATAATTTATTAAAATTGCCACGGTGCCTATTTGTTTATATTTTTGCCCTTTCTTTTCTTATAATACTACCCAGGATTTTGTCTATTTTATGAGGTTTTAAAAAAATGTTTATCACACCAGCCCTTTGACTTATCAGTTACATCTTTTTGTTTTCTGAATTATTCATATCTGCTCTTATCTTTTTAATTGTTTTTGCAATTCTAATTATGAAGTACTTCAAACATATAGCGTAGGGCTGAGAATAATATAATGCATGCCCGTGAAAGTGCCACCCAGATGTTAATAAATGCAAGCTTTTTGTCATATTCACTTCCAATCTTACTTTTTCATAAAATAAACCGCTCTCTATATAGTTAAAGCCATCATTATCATCACTACTGCCCTTGTTCATCGTAAGGGTAATTATACCCTTGAAATAGCTGGGCATACATTCATCCTAGTCAGATTTATATACATATTCATGTATATCCATTGACAATAAATACGTTTGTTTTTGAAGTCTGCATAAATGACAAGATACCCCGAAGATTCTTTTACAACTTGGCTTTTCACTTAGTATGATTTCAAGATTTATACATGTAGCTTTAGTTCACTTTAACTGGCATACTATTCTATTATATAACTACATGATAACTAATGTATCTATTTCTCTATAGAGAGTTTGGAAATTGGTTTCAGTTTTTAGTTCTTGGAAACATTGATGCAATTAGTGTGCTTGTAAAAATGTCCTTATGCACAGGTGTGAGGAATTCTCTAGGATACATACTTAGGAGTAGAACTGCTGGATTGGAAATTAAGCTTACCTTCATCAAATGTGGATGTTGCCAAACCACACCATAGTATGACTGATAAGACTTCCATTTGCACCAGTTCTTAGACAGAGGGAGGCCATATGAATTATTGTCCACACCAGGACCCTTTGGATAGTGAGAGTTGTCTCTGGATGACTACGCCAGATAAGATGTGTAAAGCCGGGTGGTCCAAGTCAAGCCAGGACACATGACCAACCACTGACCTCAGGGTTCCCATCTCTCCACATCTGCACAAACCCCATCACCCGAAGCTTTAACTTTGCCATCTCATGGGTGTGGCGCACTATCTCCTTGCTTCATCCTATGGCATTTCCTTGATTACTATGAGGTTGAGCAGTTTTTTCTCATTGCACCAACACTGTCCACTCCTTAAACGCCCAGCCCTGTCCTCTGTGCTGGAGGTGGGGAAGTGAGCAGTGGAAACAGGGCTCTGTCCTCCTGGAGCTCACATTCTACTGGGGGACGGATTTTATCCTTCCCTCTTTATCTGTTATTATCAGATTCCAGGCAGTGGTAAGCATTTAATGTGTAGTCGTGTTGCCTATGTGTGTAGATAGAGGTGATGGGGCTGGAGGCGTCCTGGGAGCGTTTCCTGTCATTGGGATGGCTTCTCTGAGAAAGAATGAGTGAAGCCAAAGTCTTGGGAAGAGTGTTTCAGAGTCTAGGGCCCCAAAGAGATTTTTGTGTCTGAGGAAAAGGGTAGGAAGTGATTTTGGAGAGGAAGCCAGAGGCCGGGTCCTGTAGATTCTTTGTTTTGGTGGGAAATGTTTTTCCCCCAAGGGTGACTAGAAAAGTTGGAGCGTTTTAAACAGAGACCCGTACTACACCACATGTAGATTTTTATAGTGCTCTGGAGATGGGTGGAAAGCGGAATGCTGGGTAAGAATTTCCTGAGTCCTGGAGGGAGATGTCTGTGGACAAGATTCCAGATTCTGTGGTAGAGAAGAAAGTCAAGTTGTGAGAACTAGTCCAATTTTGATTATATTTCAGAAGCTGAACTAATAGGATTTGCTGAAGGAGTCAACGTGGAATGTGAGGAATCAAGAATGATTATGAAATTTTTGACATGGGCACCTGGGCAAGGGTCCTCTTGTGAATTGTCTGTTCATAACCTGCGTCTGCTTTTCTCTTAGGTTTTAGTAATTTTCTTGTGAATTTTGCAAGTTTTTCTATCAGTGTTTAATGGTCATCATTTATCAGTTAAATGGTGCAGATGTTTTCTAGTCTCTGAGAAATCTTTTCGCTTTATATGAAGATAAATTTATGGTCTGGGAGTTTTTGTGTTTTCTTGAATATCTAAAAGATGAAAATAGAAGGAAATCTCCAAGGCCTTGGGTTTGTTCTTCACATATAGATCTTGAGTCCATCTGGAATTTAGGTGTACATAAGACATAATGTAGGGATCAAAATTTTTTTTCTATGAGGATAATCATTAGGTTTAGTACCATTTATTTAAAAAATCTATCATTTCCCTCAAACTTAATGCTTTCACTGTTATATATTATACAGTAAATAGTAGTCATATATGGATATTCTTAGGGACTTTCTATCTTATTCCATTAATCTATTTTTCCATTTCTGTACAAAAAATAAGCCCTGATATCTTGTAGATGTCCCTAAATGCTTTTCCAAAATTTTCTTGGCCCTTAACCCTTGACATACTAGTTAAAAATTTTAATGGACAGCAAGTTTCCAGGGAAAACCACTCTTGGGATTTTTATTGAAATTGAATTGTTTTTTTATTAACTCAGTTTTTTGATTAACTGAGAAATGATTATCTTTCTGGTACTGAGTCTTTAGTTCTATGGACTTTCTATCTGTCCACTTATTTAGGTCTAAATTCTTCAGTATAGTTTTACATTTTCTCCATAAATGTCTCACATATCTTAGATTTAGATTAGTTAATTAATAGATTTTGGCTATTGTAAAATAAATCTTATTGTATCTTATTTATAAGTACTTGTTGCAGGAATATGGGAATGTTAATTTGGGGGGATAAAAATTTGATTCTTGTAACCTTCTGGAATCTCCTATTAGTTCTCATAGTGGCTGTGCTGTGCACTGGTTAGGGTCTTTGTTGCTTAATAAAAGTGGTGATAGATGGGCCTCATTTACTGTTTTTGATTTTCTAATCTAGAAGGATCTACTGCTTCCAATGTGTCTTACTATTAAGTGTAATGATTGCTGTAGAATTTTTTGGTAGTTAGGTTGAGAAATGTATCTTCACAGTTTGCCAAGAGTTTTGATTAAAATGTGTGTTGGATGTTATTTTTTTTTTTTCTAATTGTAGGGAGTTGATCATAGAGTTTTTCTCCTCAAATCTGTTAATTTAGCAAACTACCTTAATAGATTGTTTTTAGTATTAAATCATCTTTACACGTGTGGAATTAAACCCTTAATAGATCATAATGAGCTTTTAAGAAACAGTTCTTTATATTCTTTTACTTTCTTCTGCTAATTTATTTTTAGTATTTTAAAATCTGTATTTACTTATTTATTTATTTTAGTGATATTCTTTTTTTTAAAAATTTATATATTTATTTATTTATTGGCTGCGTTGGGTCTTCGTTGCTGCTTGCAGGCTTTCTCTAGTTGCAGCGAGCGGGGGCCACTTTTCATTGCTGTGCGTGAGTTTCTCATTGCGGTGGCTTCTCTTGTTGCAGAGCACGGGCTCTAAGTGCGCAGGCTTCAGTAGTTGTGGCTCACAGGCTCAGCTGTTGTGGCTCATGGGCTCTAGAGCACAGGCTCAGTAGTTGTGGCGCACGGGCTTAGTGGCTCATGGCATGTGAGATCTTCTGGGACCAGGGCTCAAACCCATGTCCCCTGCATTGGCAGGTGGATTCTTAACCACTGCGCCACCAGGGAAGTCCCTAAAATCTGTATTTATGAGCAAGCGAAGTCCAAACTTCTCCTTTATTGTGTAATTCTCGTCCTACTTTTGGTATCAGTTTAATTTTTGTGTTATGAGAATTCCTGTCTGAGTTGTTATCTGAGATTCAACATTTATGCTATCTGAGACAGTGAATGAGATTTTCCTTGAAGTTTTTTGTAAAATTCAAAGTCACCTGCAAAACGACCTGGGCCAGATGATGATGTGTTGGGGGTAGATTTTTAATATTTAATTTAATTTACTTAATGATTATAGATCATTCAGAGTTTCTATTTATCCTTATGTCAATTTTGAAAATTCTAATGTTCCTACAAAAGTATCCATTTTGTCTAAGTTTCCTAATGTATTGGTATAAAGTTTCCACAATAATCACTTCATTTCTTATAGTCACACATAAGTACATAAAGTTTGTACAACATAAAGATGAAGCTATTAAAAAGCCATGTAACTATCACCAAGTCTTAAGAGAACAAAATATTTCCAGTTCCCCAGAGCTCCCAATTATGCCTTCTTAACCACAATCATTTTCCTCTAGAGGTAACCACCATTGTGATTATTATGAAAATTATTTCCTTGATTTTCTTTATGGTTTTATAACTTACAAATATATTGATAAATCATATAGAGTGAAGATTTCTGTGTTTTTGAACTTTAATAAATGGAATGTGCTTTATGTATTCTATTGTATCTAACTACTTTTACTCAACGTTGTTTAAAAAAATCATCTTGGTTAATGTGTATAGCTGTAATTTGTAAATTTTCATTGAGGTATAGCATTCCATCGTATGCATATATCACAATTTATTTATCCATGTTACTACTGATGAATATTTGGATTATAGCAACTGCTTGCCAATTACTAATAATGTGGCTATACACAGTCTTGCAAACATCGGCAGACCTAGAGCACACCGTTGCATGTTAGGAAACGCATACCTTCAGCTAGATTAGCTGGAGCAGAAAATGGTTTTCAAAGTAGTTGTACTGGCTACACTCCCACCAACAGAGTGCAGTACACATCATTGCTTCACACAACATGCTATTGTTGACTTCTTACCTTCTGTCAGCCTGACGTATGTGAACAGAAATCTAATTATGCTTTTCATTTGCATTTCCAAAATTACTAATAAAATTTGTTACCTTTATATATTCTGTTGCCTATTTGGATTGCCTCTTCTGTGAAATACCTATCCAAGTCCTTTGCCCATGTTTGTATGGGGTTGTTTATTTTTTCTTTATTGATTGGTAGAAGTTCCTTATGCATCACAGATACCAGAACTTTTTGGTTATAGGTGTTACATACATCATCTACATTCTGTGCTCTGTCCTCTCATTTTCTTTATGGGACATTTTTTTTTTTTTTTACTAAGTCAGTTTTTTTAAAGCAGTTTTAGATTCACAGAAAAACTGAGGGGAAGGTACAGATATTTCCCATATACCCCCTGCCCCTGCACATGCATAACCTTCCCTATAATCAACATCTCCCACCAGATTGTACATTTGTTACAAGTGATGAACCTACGTGGACACATCCTAATCACCCAAAGTCCATCGTTTACATTACCGTTCACTTGGGTGTTGTACATCCTACGGGTTTGGATAAATATATAATGACATGTTTCCACCATTGTGGTATCACACAGAGTATTTTTCACTGCCTTCAAAATTCTCTGTGCTCCACCTATTCATCCTTTCTTGCAGTCTTTTTTGGTACCTTTTGATGAGCACAAGTTCTTACTTTTAATGTTGAAAATTGTATAAATTTGTTTTTATTTAGTGCTTTTTGTCTAGTTTAATAAACCTTCCCCATCTGGAGATTCTGAAAGTTATTTTTATATTATTCTTTAAAAAATCTGTAGTTTGCCTTTCACAATTCACACCTGAAATTGACTTTTGCGCAGTGTATAAAGCAGTAGTACTGCTTCATTTTTAAAAAATGGATACCCAATTGGCTCAGCACCATTCACAGAAAAGATGACCATTCCCCCGTGCTCCACTGGGTCACCTCTGCCATGTACCTGTATGTGCATTGGTCTGCTTCTGGTCTGTCTCTTTTATTCATTTTGTCAAGGTGTCTTTCCCTGTGCCAATAAGACAATGTTTTGTTTACTATGGCTTTGTAATAAATATTGATATTTAAGAGAGCAAAACAACTTTCTTACTATAGTAAATTACATTTGTTTATATATAACATTTTGGTAAATGTTCCATATGTTCTTAAAATAATATATAACCTCTTATAGTTCCGTGCAGGCATCTAGATCAGTTTATTAAACAAAGATTAGTCGTTGTGATAGTCAAATCTTCTAGAGCCTTAATATTTTTTACCTGATTGATCTATCAATTCCTAAGAGAATGTGACATGCTTATGGATTTGTCAGTTTCCCCTTCTAATTCTGTCAATTTTGTCTTATGTATATTTACAGATAGTGCATCAGAAGCATTTATGTTCTATATTGTTAACTTTTCCTTATACAACTATTTGTTGAGTTCCTACTGTCTGGAGGGATTTCTCTGAGTACCAAGGTTATGGCTGCAACATATATCACAGAAGACCCTGCTCCTGTGGAGTTTTTATTATTTTATCCTGGTGACTTCTTCTTACAATCATTAATTACAACCTTCTTTAGAGTTAGTTTTTACATAAAAGACTATTCTTTTGATATCGTTGCATGAGCTTTCTTTTAGTTAGTATTTTTCTAGTATAGCTTTCCTCACCATTTCATTTTTAATCTTACTATGCTATTATGTTTTAGCTGGGTCTCTTAAAAATAAAAATTAGCTAGATTTCTCTGTTTCTACAAATTTCTATGTTTTTTTTTTTAACATCTTTATTGGAGTATAATTGCTTTACAATGTTGTGTTAGTTTCTGCTGTATAACAAAGTGAATCAGCTATACGTATACATATATCCCCATATCTCCTCCCTCTTGTGTCTCCCTCCCACCCTCCCTATCCCACCCCTCTAGGTGGTCACAAAGCACCGAGCTCATCTCCCTGTGCTATGCGGCTGCTTCCCACTGGCTATCTATTTTACATTTGGTAGTGTATATATAAGTCCATGCCACTCTCTCACTTCGTCCCAGCTTACCCTTCCCCCTCCCTGTGTTCTCAACTCCATTCTCTACATCTGAGTCTTTATTCCTGTCCTGCCCCTAGGTTCAACAGAACCTGTTTTTTTTAGATTCCATATATATGTGTTAGCATACGGTATTTGTTTTTCTCTTTCTGACTTACCTCACTCTGTATGACAGACCCTAGGTCCATCCACCTCATTACAAATAACTCAATTTCATTTCTTTTTATGGCTGAGTAATATTCCATTGTATATATGTACCACATCTTCTTTATCCATTCATCTGTCGATGGACACTTAGGTTGCTTCCATGTCCTGGCTATTGTAAATAGAGCTGCAGTGAACATTGTGGTACATGACTCTTTTTGAATTATGGTTTTCCCAGGGTATATGTCCAGTGATGGGGTTGTTGGGTCGTATGGTAATTCTATTTTTAGTTTTTTAAGGAACCTCCATACTGTTCTCCATAGTGGCTGTATCAGTTTACATTCCCACCAACAGTGCAAGAGAGTTCCCTTTCTCCAACAAATTTCTATGTTTTAACAGAGACTTTAACCCATTTAAACATGCTAGAGGGGTTATGTCTTTCCAATCCTCTGGTTTCAGGAAAAAAGGGCTTTCTTACTGAGCCCCTCCAAATCCCAATGACATTATTATAATCAATTACATGTTTGAAATTTTTCTACCATATTTTATATTATGTATTTTATTATTTTTATGGTTTTCCCTCTTTTATTATCTTGTACAGTAAGTCCCCTACATACAAACGAGTTCCGTTTCGAGAGCACATTTGTAAGTCCAATTTGTTTGTAAGTTCAACAAAGTTAGCCTAGGTACCCAACTAACACAATTGGCTATATAGTATGTACTGTAATAGGTTTATAATACTTTTCACACAAATAATACATAAAAAACAAACACAAAAAATAGAGAAAACATTTTTAATCTTACAGTACAGTACCTTGAAAAGTACAGTAGTACAGTACAACATAGCTGGCATACAGGGGCTGGCATCGAGTGAACAGGCAAGAAAGGTTACTGACTGGAGGAGGGATGGGAGGTGGGAGATGGTAGAGCTGAAGGACCGTCAGCAATGGGAGACGGAGAGCAAGCTGCAATTTCACTTATGGCTGATGTTGATGGCACAGGTTCTGGTTCCTTGCTGGATTCAATTCTATCCACCCTCTTGAAAAAAAGATCCAGTGATGTCTGGGTAGTAGCTCTTTTTTTCTCATCATAGATGATGCAGTAGCACTGGATTGCATTCTGAACACTACTGCAAACTTCGTGTACCAGCTACATCACCACTGCTTTTATGTTTGCTTCCGGACATCCTGAGCTTGAAATAAAGATACTCTACTGCTGTACTCTATACAGTACTGTACAGTAAAGTACACAAAACACAACCACTTGTAGAGGATGCACACACGTGACAATGTACACCAGACACTTGAACTAGCTTACGTGATGGGACATGTGAGTGCACATTCGCATCTTTGAAAGTTCACAACTTGAAGGTTCTTATTTAGGGGACTTGCTGTATTGAATTTATAATTTTCCTTACTCTCCATTTTCCTCTTTACTGACTTCAAGAATCTCTAAATATTTTTTATTTATTATTATTTTCAGGGTCAACTTTAAATATTCAATATACATAATTATGTATAGCATCTAAAACATCATAATCTCTGAATTTTTCTCAGAAAACAAATGCCATTTAACTTGTGTCACTTCCAATAACTTCCACCGTTACATCGTATTTTAGTACAATCTTGTTTATGAGCCCTAATTAATCATTATTTTTTGTTGTAGCTTTATAGCAAGTGCTTAATTAGCTTTACAACTATTTAACTTGACAAGTCATCCTTCTATTGGCTCCCTCCCTTTTAATTTTTTGCTCCCTATTTCTTACTCCTGTTTCCTAGAATCAACTTCCCCAAAGAACAATTTGAACATAAGCTTTCCTCTCTGGTTCTGCTTTGTGAGGAAACCCAGGTCAAAATATAATGATGGAATAGAGGAATTGAAAGTTTGAGAAGAGAGTTAAATTTTTAAATCACCAATGTGGACAAAATGCTGACTCCAGACACAGAAAGTCCTTAAAATACAGTTAATGCTAATGTAGGTGACCTGACTTTATGGTGACGCAAAATACACCGTTGTGCCATTTCCTCAGCAACTCTCCACTGCCCAAGTGTAGATTTTGAGAAGGTGGGAGCTGGTTTGACGAAGGTTTGGAGATTTGCCAAGAAAGTATGATAGGGCCACAGTGCAGTGTACGTGGAGTCCTTGGAAAGAGGGTGATGTAAAAAGCAGGCCATGACAAGTAAGCTGTTGAGAGAAGAGTTTGAGGACAAGAAAGAAGAGCAGTGAAGAATAGGGAGAAAGTAGAGAGATCCAGGGTCTAATGGTATTAGTGAGGGAGGAAATACATGTTACTGGTGTTAAATTGGCTCAGAGAGTCCAGGGGGTCAGAGCTGGAGGGATAGAATACAAATGCCCGTGACACTATGAATGTAGGCGCAGGTGGAAGCAGATGGAGGTTGGAGGCGTGTGTGGTGTCTCATTAGATCCCATTAAGGAAAACAACACGAAGACACCAAAGCTGGCTGGCTGGGAGCTGCCTAGGTAACCTCTAAATGCAGTGTCTCCTGACTTTCAAATCTCCTTTTTTTTGTTCTTGTTGCTCTGACATTTCAAGGCCTCATTTAATAATTTAGCATTTAAACTTATTTTTACAGAAAGAAATTTTCAGCTGAGAAATCAAATTCCTGGTTAGGGAACTACATAACTTTTCATAAACTGTCCTTTGTTATTATTTTGAGGAGCAGTAATGAGATTTTATTTCTTTGCGCTTGACTTACAGAAATCAAAATTCCCAAGAGAAAAAAAAGGCAATGAATCTACCACAGGAGCTTAGAGTTGGCAAGTCTCCTTAGAATCCTTTCTCGCTTTCTCTCCCTTCCTTCCTCACTTCCTTCTTTTCTTTCTCTCTTCCTTTCTTCCTTTCTTTCTTTCTTTCTTTTTTCTTTCTTTCTTTCTCTCCTTTCTTCCTTCCTTCCTTCTTTTCTTTCTCTTTCTTTCTTTCTTTCCCTCCTTTCTTTCTTTCTTTCTTTCTTTCTTCCTTTCTTTCTTTCTTCTTTCCTTCCTTCCTTCTTTCTTCCTTTCTCAGAAATCAACACTTCAAAGTATGTTTTGCTTCCCACTTGTTTTTTACAGTAGTAAATATTTTATTACTTAAAAAGGGAAGAAGTGTTTGTTCTTCATTGTTTTTGATTAAATATGCTAATTACATTTTTGGAATACTAATGACACATAGTACTAAATGTTTTAATAATGCAGTGAAATGAGCTGGTAAATATAACAACAAATTAACCTGAAAGGGCTACATAGCTTTCCTCATTTTAAATTGTAATAATACAAAAGAGAGGGAGAAAAATTCAAAACTGTGTCATCTAATGAGGAGGGGAAAAAAACTTTATTAAACAAATTTGGCATTTTAATGTAAACAAATTCATTAAGAGACTGGTGTTTTCTAGAACAATGACCTAGAGAACAGCCAGTTGGTTTTTGTCTCTAATCTGTCAAAATTCATTCCACACAAATCAAAACTCAACCGGGTCCTGGGTGGCAACCAGAGCCTCTTTGTCCTGGCGTGGTCATCCCAGACCCCTTGGACCCAGCAGCCGGACCATGTATATGAGGGAGGCCTGGAAACCCACACCCCCCTCCAGCCCCAGGCAGTCCACCTAAAACCACGCAGCAATTTCTTTTATGTTCATCAAAGTTATGTCATTGTCAGTGAGAAAGAGGTGAGGAAAACATATTTGTCCAGAAGCCCATGTGGCATTACTGGAGACTGTTAAAGATTTTTCATAAAAAGCAACACCATGGTTTAATCTACTTCTTTATTGTCTTAGGACACGGTCACCACATCTTTGGGTCAGCTCCCCATTTGGGGCTGTTACCGGGTCTGTGGCTGCATCAGGTCCAACTAGGGCAGGGGGCTACTTGTGAAGCTGTTTGCCTTTATCATGCAACTGACGCATGTGCATTTGGGGGAAGTGAAGCCCACCGCTGTGAAGGTGTCTTTTGAAAAAAATCAAGCCTGCATCCCATCAGCTTCTAGAGCAGTGTCCCCAGACAGGGGTGACTTTTCCCCCAGCGAACAGCTGGTCATGTCTGGAGGCATTTTTGGTTGTCACAGCTGAGGATGTTCCTGGCATCTAATGAGTACAGGCCAGGGATGCTGCCAGAAGTCCTACAAGGCACAGGACAGTGCACTACAGCAAAGCATCCCATCCCAAATGCGAACGCCTGCCTGGATCCAACCTCCAAATCCCAGCAAACGTAGAGGAAGGAGGAGCCTGGTGAGTGACCGGGATACACTCGGCAAAATGCAGGCCTGGAACTCTGAACGACAGCTGACCTGTTTCCCTCACCATTAAATAGCTTAGGAAAGAATGAAAAAAAGAATGAGAGAAAGAGAGAGAAAGGGCCAAAAGATTAGCAGGGATGTGAGATACACCAACCAATTGCAGTGCATGGATCACATTTTGATCCTGATTTGAGCAATAAACTGTTAGAGATCTATGAGGCCGCCAGGAAAATTTGAACCCGAGTTGGATATTTAACGACAACATAGAAATTATTGTAAAGATTTTTAGGACAAAACCCTAAAAATCTTATGAGTTTGAGATGTTCTTCCAAATATTCCAGAGTGGGAGGTGGCAGGATACGGGGTGCAGATGAATCAGGAAAATGATTACTTAAGCTGAATGATTGGTAGATGGGGGTTTATCTTATTCGATTTTTACAAACATTTGAAATTTTCCAGAGCAATTTATTTTAAGGAAAACTGTTGGTAAATTCATAGAGTGTCTGTCCATCAACTTCATGGAAAGTCACCCGGGGGCTGGCACTGTCCCTAGAAGAACAGCTGCCCCAGTGACAGCCCGACAGGAGGCCAACATCCCAGGCCCAAGGCCCGAGAAGAAGAGTTGATGCAGAGGCCCAGGGCTGGAGGCCAGGAGGCTCTGTGGAGGCAGCTACGTGCTCCTCCCTGAAGTGGGACGGGGTCAGTCCGCATCCTCCCCTTGCAGCTTTGAGATTCCAGCGAAGTCACCGATGCTGAGTCACATTGACTCCAAAGCCCCTTCCCAGACCAGCCCAGGGCTGAGCCCCCGGAGCTGAGCCAGGTGCTGGGCTTCAGAGGAAGGAGGCGATGTGCCCCCTCGAGGGTCTTGAAGACACACAGCCTTGTGTGACCAGTGCTGGACAGTGGCATGAATCCTGCAAAGGCTGAGGTCCGGGCACTGTCCCGCCCTTTGGGGTGGTGCCCTAGGAGAGCTTTAGGAAGGCTGGATGGCAGTATCTGAACATTTAGTGAACCCCAGGGACGCCTCCATGGGCCCTGGAGGGACCCTGGCAGCTCAGGCCCTCAAGGGCTCTCTCACTCTGAGCAATGGGACAACTGAGGCCTCCCCTGGGCTGCCACGTGGCTCCATCAGTGTCAGGAATGGAAGTGTCTGGTAGGGATGAGGGTTGGGTCTGGACAGAGGTGAAAGCCTGGGAAGGTCAATTTGGGGCAGCTTGTTAGAGACTCTGGGTAACGTGGCCATTCGGCACTGCAGAGCCCCAGGAGATTTTTAGGGCTCAGGAGAGACACAATCAGACCTTTATTTAAGAAGGTCTTGAATATTTTTAGGAGACTGTTGTTTAGGTGGCAGGGATGTGCAAGCTTTCTTCTATCAAGAGCAAGGTCATACAGACGTAAGCACTTGCAGGACCCACATGGCCTCTGTCACATATTGCTCTTTAAATATTTTTTTACAGTTCTTTACAGGTGCAAGAACTATCCTTCGTTCAAGGTCCACACAACAGCAGGCAGTGGCGGCTGGAGTGTGCTGACCCCAAATAAGAGTGGATGCTGAGAATGGTTGCTGGAAGGGACAGTTCAGAGACCTGGTGATCGCGCCAGGTGACACCCTGCCTTCTACTAAGTGAAACATTTCCTGTGGTCCTCCTGGGTGCTCGCCTTGGCTCGAGTTCCCCCCCGGGTCAACCTTGACCACTGCTCTGTCAAAAGGTTTGATTCAGAGAAAACACTGGTCCTTGGAGGGTGTTGATGACCCTGTTCTGCTGTGTGACCTTGGGCAGGTCACTGAACACCCTGAACCTCTGTTTCCCCACCTGTAAAACGTGAGCAGCAACCCCGTGGCAGAGGTGATGTGAGGACGGCAGGCGGTGATGACTTTAAAGCTCCACGAACAGAGCTGGGGCTTCCACAATAGCAATAGCAATAATAGTAACGGACCCTGAGATGTCGCCAAGGGCCGTCCTGGGCGATCGCCACGCGGCCAGACCTCACAGCATCCAGGGAGGCAGATGTTCGTCTATGGGCAGAGAACTGAGCACACAGAGGACACCCTGCCTGTGGTCTGGCTGCCTGAGAGACCTCGCACAGCACGTCTGGCTGCTCCGTGCCTCAGTTTCTCCCGTAATCGCGTGAAGACGATGATAAAAGTTCAGCCTCCCATGACGACTGAATGAGCTAATAATGCAGGTCTGGCATTTCGCACAGACGTGACGCATTATAATGGCTGGACAGATGGAATTCATATACTTCCTCTTAGAAGCTTATTATGGCTGCGAAATAACAATCGTCAGGATTTGGCCCCCGAGAACTTGCTTGGTTGGCAATCCCAGGACCCTGGTGGCGCTTGGCATTCAGCAGGCACTAAGTAAACACTTGCGAACACTTGTGGACCAGTTGCCACGTAGCTCCCACACGACACCAACCTGGAGATGGATGGGAAGTGTTCCGGCCGTGTGCGTGAGCCAGACGGGGTGACCGACTTGTCATTTGCCTGGGACATTCCAGGGGCTAGCACTGAAAGTCATGGGTCCCAAGAAACCGTCAGTTTCGGGCAAACCCAGACAACCTTGAGGGGTGGTGGGATGTGAGCTTTCAGGCAGTGCTGAGGCCCTGCCCAGGCCACAGCTGGCTCATACCACTATGCCCAGGGCAGGGGATAGGGTGGGACTCCTTTCTGAGTGGACAGGACAATCACCCAGGTGCCAGGGCTTCAAACACCAGTTCCTCCCAGTAGAGTTTGCCCATGCCCCCCTCCCCCCTCCAGCTCTGACCCCCTGTGCGCATGCCTTCAGCAATTTATGTTGATTCCTGATCTTATTCCAGATAAGTGTTTATTCCTAAATTGTATCCTTTTCTTTAAAAAGCCCTCCCCCATTATATACACATAATGCCTCAAAACACCTGATCTACCTCTGGGTCTAGGGCAGGGGTCATACCCTTGAACCTGGGAGTTGGTTCAGGGCCTGTCTTGTCCTGAACTTTTCAGGAGCCACACACACATCCCCAGGGCCTTTGCCGGTCCACGTAAGATGAGGCACGCAAATGTCTCAATGGCAAGATTAGGGACATTTTTTTGGTTGGACATTAAGGTTCCTTTTTCTCGTTCAATGTCTTTGAACTGTCGATGTCAATTGACAATAGCTGTCAATGAGATAGACTGAAGAGTTTAAAAATGTCAGCTCGTTTCAGCCCCAGAAAAACCATTCTGGGCAAAGTCAGCAGGAGGGACTGAGGACTCAGCCAAAATCAGCGTCTGGGGGCGAGGGCCGCCAAGCAACTTCCAGGGAACCTGCGGCCTGAAAGCTCCCATTCATCCGCAGCCGAGCGGCCCGGCCTCCTGACTTCTGGGGCACTTGACGTGTTTGCAAGGTGAAAAAAAAAAAAGACACACTCGACTTGTAATAAAACAGGAATTTTACTAGCACGCCCTCTGTGATTCGGTTACAAGGCAAACACTCCCACAGTCCGGGTTGTCCCCCGCAGGCCAGGGCCCCTCTTCTGGGTGATCCTCCCCGGCCTCGGGTTCCCCAGGGGTCCCGGATATGCCTGCTAAAGAGAGAGCAGCCAGCCGCCACGTGTCCTCAGCAGACCCCACAGATGTGCCAGGGGAGGCCTGGCCACTTCAGGGCTGTGCTGGGGCAGAAGGCACCGCTGGCTTGGGGGTGGGAGGAATGGGGGGTTTATCCCAGCGAGGGGACCCGAGGGGACCAAAGGACGCATTTGACTCTGTGTCTCATCCGTGGCAGCCGTGAATGAACATCAAAGCAGCAAATTAAGCGGCTCCCAAGCCTCAGTTTCCCTGCAGGTCAGGATCTCCGGGAAGCAGAGCCCGAGATGATTTAGGGGTGCCTGAGGTTCACTGGGGAATGACACCTATAAAAGCAAAGGAAGGGATGCAGGCCTGGGCAGGGGGAGCCATCAGATCATGACTCAGAACTGACCGTCTTAGCCCAGGGGGCTCCAGAGCAAGGACCCAGCCCTGGGCAGAAAGGGCCCGGCCCTTGAACCATTGCCTTGTTTGGCATGTGGCTGAGGTCGCCTCTAGAAAAGCATCGCCTTGACCTTAAGGATGAGGCTGACACTGAAGGAAGAGCTGGACGCTGTAGACCAAGCACACACCTCACAGCTGGCCAGGGATTCTTCATGGAAGAGAGGAGGGGCGGTGCATCCGTGTCTGCCATGGGCAGCTGGCCCAGAAGAGGCCCTCAGGACAAAGAGACATTGTCGGGCTGAGTCACAAACGGCGAGGTTTTTTGAAGACATGAAGCCATCGGAAGGAGGGAAGCCCCAGACACTACTGTGGGAAGCTGGGACCAGTAAAAGGAAGTTCTTGTTGTTCAGTTAATGAGAGGACCATCATTTTTAGATGAAGACTTCTGTTTAGCTCTTACTGTTAATATCTTCCTAAAACACTGATGCCCTAGTTTTGTTTGAGCGCAAGCCGCATAAGGACCCTCTGTGCCCCTCACCTCTGCCCAACTCGAGGAGGTTGGAGCCCCCCCAGCACCCCATCACCGCTGCCGTTGTGATGCCCACTGCACTTTGAATTCCAAGTGTGAGGTCAGTACCATGGGGACAGAGACTTCTGCCACTGTCCTCACTGCTATGTCCCCAGAGCCTGCCAGGTGCAGGCAACTGACAGATATTTCTTGACTTGAACTGATCATAACTGAAATTTGCAAACAGCTTTAGCTGTTCAGAACATCAGTAACTGAGACATGGCAAGGAAGGAGCTTCAGATCCAGAGGCGGAGATCCCTACAGCAATATTATAAACTAAAAACAGGAAAAAATCTTTTGTTAACCCTATAAAGGTCATCTCCCCAAAACTACTAGCAAACATTGCACTTAACGGTGAAATATGGGTGCTGCCTTACGGTCAGAACCACAGGGAATGTCTGCCCAAGAGCGCAGTTTCTGTCATCATGTTTTCTCCCTTATGGCCCTAACAACAAGGAAAAGAAAAAGCAGTATAAATACTAGGAGGAAAGGATAAAATTCTCACTATTTGCCTACCTAGAAAGTCTAAAAATTATCAACTAAAATTAATATTAATGTTAATAAGATATTTTACTATTAATTTTGTACTGAGCCATTTTCCTGGTCTTCTTTATATGCCAGTCGTACATAGATGTGAACCCCTGAGCCAATCGGCTATATCTCCCCAAGCAGCACATAGAAAAAAACCACCTCACTGGTGAACCCAGAAATAAAAACTGTAAACACAGTGAGCCAAACGTCTTTGTGTCTCATAGGGACACACTTTGTAAAGGTAGAGTATGGAGGGTGGGAAATGGGTGGTTTTCAGGCTGTTGGATCAGTGCACATTGGTATAACCATTTGGGAATGAGTACAGTGGGCCCTCGGTACCCTCAGGTTCCCCATCAATTTCAATCTGCAGTTGACTGAATCCTTAAAAGTGGAAACCGCAGATGCCAAAGGCCCGCTGTGAGGGTCCTGAGAATCCACGATTTTAGTATCCTCTGGGGTTCTGGAACCAGTCCCCCACAGATACTGAGGGATGGCTGAATATTTTACAATCAAACACTTGTAGGTATCCTTCCTACAGAAAGGTTAACATGAGTCTGTCAGGACACAGATATGGGACATCATTGCAATCACATATGGAAAAGCAAATATCTCAATGAATCTGACTTTTAGATGCCTCAGCACTACATAGATGTAAAGTCCCAGAACATTCATATAAGCAAATGCTATGCAGACAGCTCTTTCAAATGGTGAGGCAGCTCTACCTGGCCTGAATGGGAGGGATGTCCACAATGTTGGTTTAGTGTTAAAAAGCAAAAACAAAAACAGATTGCACGATAATATGTATTGGCATGATTTCATTTTTGTTTAGAGTATGTAATATACATACATATATATGTAATATACATACATATGCATGTATACATACATACACACCTATATGCATGTGTGTATATGTCATGCATATGTACGTGTAAGTGATATATAAAGTCTGGAAGGCTACATACATATCCACCCATTAATAGCTGTTATTTCTAGGCTGTGAGGGCTGGAACTTGTACCTTTTTATTTGTACAGTTTTGTGCTGTTAAATTACTCTGCTTGTCAATCAACTATACTTCAATTTTCAAAAAATTTACAACCAAAAAATAAATAAATAAATTACTCTGCAAGGAGCATGTGTTCTTTTATTTTTGAATGAATATTAAAAAGCTAAATTCTTGATGTCATTTGCTTTTATGGCTGTTGTTATTCTGGTTTATTATTTATTTGCTTATTTTTTTATGATTTGCCCTTTTCTCCGACATGTGGTCTCTGAGGGGAAAGTCACTGGGAGGAGTTTGGGGCAGTCAGCTGTAAGCTACTCCAGGTGAGTCTCCAGTTGGGACAAGGCAGAGAATGAGCCCTCCATGGCTCTCCACACTAAGCCATCCCCGACCTGTCCTTGGGCGATTTCCACTGGGGCCAACCTGACCACCAAAGGGCAGGGGACAGCTCCGGTCAGCTTAGGACCAGCTCAGGACCAGCTCAGGACCACTCAGGCCTCCCCTGTTTCTGTGCTTCTAGCAGGACTGTGGAGGGGGGTCTCGGTGTACACCCCCCGGGGGCTGGGAACTGGAACATCAGGATCCCCCAGCTCTCGTGACTCTGCACAGGGCAAGATGAACTTGACACCCAAGGCCTTTTAACAGCAGCCGCATTCACATACTTACATACGTTTGCATAAGTGCACACATGAAGCGATAGAAAACACACACATATATATATATATATATATATATATATATATATATATATACATATATATATTTCTTAAATTTTTACTTGACTTTTTCTCCCTCCCCTCCTCCCCCCATGTCATCCCCAACACATTAACGAGACAGTACACAACCATCTGTATTTTTCTCTGAGCTCATAGATCGATATACAGACATCAATGTTCTCATGTATTAATACACAAGGTTTTGTAGTCTTGGTTTATTTTTTACAAACCCCAATCATAGAATCGTGCTCTTTTGTCCCTCAACTCAGCTCAGAGATGTTTTATATAACTGACTCATTCTTTTCATGGCTGCTTTTATTTTCATATGCTCTTCCCCACCAGCATTGCTGCCAGGGCTCTGCCCTCCTGAGCCATGGAGGAGAGAATTCTTGTGCAAAATCCTCACAAAATCCTGGCACCTCACTGCTGCACTACTGAGGAGTCCCAGGAATGAATTGCCTCTTTGGTTGAAGGGAATGCCCCTTCTTAATTTTTAAAAATGTGGCCCAACTACTGTACAAAAAGGAAGACTGTTCTAATTCAAGTGTCCTTTCTCCATATTTCTACCAGCAATGGTTAATATAGCTCTTTCCCTTTGCCAATCATAGAGGTAAAAAATCATATCTCTTTATTGCTGTAATTTGCATTTCCCTGACTTCTAGTGAGTTTGAACACTTTTTGCCCATATTTCTATTGGGCTGTTTGTCTTTTTCTTGTTAAATGTTAAGAACTCTTTATACATGTGAGATATTATATATACATTGTTATATTATATATTATATAAATAATATTATATATTATAATATATATACATATTAAGTTGGTCTATTTCCATGATATGTAAAAACCAAAACAAGAATACCCTTCCCCCCCAAAATCTAAGAAATTACAAGTATTTTAGGAGCAAAAAAGACGTAATTAAACAAGAAGCTCAGCAGTTTTAAAATATAGACTCGTGGGAGGGAGGGAGATGCATGAGGGAAGAGAAATGGGAACATATTGTATATGTATAACTGATTCACTTTGTTATAAAGCAGAAGCTAACACACCATTGTAAGGCAATTATACGTCAATAAAGATGTTTAAAAAAAAAATATAGACTCATTTCACTATATAAAAATTTCAAATATCTTTATAATGAAATATAACACAAAATAGTCAAAGAAAAAGCAGATTTGGTAAAATTTTGCTAAACAGGATAGTGAATAAGGTTAATATTTATTACACTGATATAAACTCATAATAATAAATATATAATATAAACAATAAATACATTATATAGTATATTATAAATTCATTATGTATTCAATATATATTAATTGTATATCAATTTATTTCAAAACATAGGCAGTTGAGGCAGCTCCACTTATTAAATAATGCATTTATTTCTCCCAAATTGAAACACAATTTTTATAATATATTAAATCATCATATACAGGAATCTAGTCTTATTTACTTATTGAATTGATTAATTAGCACTTTCCTAGTGCTTAGTCAATGTAGGCACTCTCCTAAGTACTTAAAAAATATTAACTTATCTATTGTTTAAACTTTATTTTTTTTAAGGATATTTATTTGTTCTCCTTTTTCTTTTTTGGCCGCTCTGGGTCTTCCTTACGGCGCGCAGGGCTTTTCACTGCAGGCTTCTCTCTAGTTGCGACACGTGGGTTTATTTGCCCGGCTGCATGCAGGATCTTAGTTCCCCAACCAGTGATCTAACCCGCATCCCCTGCATTGGAAGGCAGATTCTTAACCCCTGGACCACCAGGGAAGTCCCTCATAAGCACTTCATTATTGGATTCTCTAACGAGAGCCACTTTTTTATTTTCTGTTCCTCCTATGCCCTCCCAAAGTGATTCAAATACAGCCAGTTTATAATACCTTCTGATTATCTGTTAAGGGAAGTATTTCCTCCTCACAATTTTCCTTTTTCAAATTTTTCTTGGCTGTAATCTGATAATGTATTCTTTTTTTCCCCTTTTCAACATTGTTGAAGGTTTAACTTACATTTGATACAGCATCTTAATTTAAACTATAACATTGATAAATGTTGACATTTGTATTCAGCCATATAACCAGCCCCAGATCAGGTTAGAGAACAACTTCATGATTCCAGAGGGTTCCCACAGACCCCCTCCCAGCTGAATGCCATCCTCAGAAGTAACCACTGTGATGACTTCCACCACCACGGATTAGAGTGGCCTGCTCCAAAACTTCCTGTTAACAGAATTACGTATGTAGTCTTCTGTGTCAGACTTCCTTTATACAACTTCGAGTCTGTGAGATTCATTTATATGTAGTTCTTTTTCATTCCATTGTATGAAAGTTCTACAACTTTATCACCAATTCTTCTTTAGGTGGACATTTGTGCTGTTTCCAGTTTGGGACTTTTACAGAGAAAGCTGCTTTGAACCTTCCTCTGCATGTCTCTTGGTGAACGTACTCATTTCAGTTGGGTACGTACCTCGAAGAATCACTGGGTCAGGGAGTCCATGTATGTACTTTAGTGGATTCAACCACACTGTTTCCAAAATGGTACAAGTTACCCTCCCACCAGAAACATAACAAATCTTGTTGTTCTCCAGTCTCACCAGCAACAAATATTAACGAGTCTTTTTAATTTCAGCTGTTCTAACAAGTGTGTAGTTGTTTCACTTTAAAATTCTCTAATGACAAATGGTGTGATGCATATTCTACATGTTGATTGGCCATTTTAATGTCCACATTTAAGAAGGTTCTATTCAAGTCTTTTGCCTATTTTCAAGTTTGTTTTTTTTTTTAATTGAGATGTAAGAGTTCTTTAAATATTTTGGAACGGAGTCCTTTGTAAGACATCCTTATTGCGAATATCAGCTTCGATTCTGCAACGTGTCTTTTAACTCCTGATGGTATTCTTCCATGCACAGTTCTTACTTTAATCAAGTTCAGTGTATCACTCTGTATTTTTACTGTGTATTAGATTCCAAGAGCTGCTATAACAAAGTATCACAAACAGAGTGACACAGAAAAACAGAAATTTTCTGTCTTGCCATTTTGGAGGCTAGAAATCCCAAATCAAGGTGTCAGAAGGACCATGGTCCCTCTAAAACCTGTAGAAGATCTTCCCTTTCCTATTCCAAAGCCTGGTAGACCCAGATGTCCCTTGGCTTGTAGCAGCATAATTCCAATCTCTGTCTCCATCTTCACCTGGTATTTTCCCTGTGTCTCTTCACACCCTCTTTCTTCTATGCATGTCTGTCTCTGTGTCCACATTTCCCCTTTCTATAAAGACACGAGTCATATTGGGTTAGGACTAACTCAAATCACATTATTTTAACTTGATTATCTCTATACAGAACCTATTTCCAAGAAAGGTCACACTTTGAAGTACTGGGGATTAAGATTTCAACATATCTCTTTTGGGGGATGCAGCTCAACCCATAATAGTTAATGCTTTTTGTATCCTTTTTTATCTTTGCCCCAAATCTTGGAAATATTATTTTATGTTTTCTTCTGAAATCTTGATCATTTTACCTTTAGCATTTAATCTATTATCCTTTGCAAATTACTTTTTGTGAATCATGTAAGATAGTGGTCAAGGTTATTTTTAGCCAGCACATATATTGAAAAAGATCTTCCTTTCCCCCAGTGAATTGCAATAAGGACTATGTCATAAATCAGGTGATAAATTGATCCATTTGTCTGTCGTTGTACAAATACCACACTGTTGTCATCCCTGCAGCTTTAGAGAAAGTCTTGATATTTTATAGTGTAAACCCATCAGCTTCCTCTTCTTTAGTGTTGCCTTGATTATCTATGGTCCTCTGTGGTTCTATAAATATTTTATATAAGTTTTCACTTATATATATATTTTTTAATGTTTGTCTCTATGTAAATTTTCATTTACCAATTTTCAAACACGTGAAAGAAAACCCTCTGGCATTTTGATTAAACGTTCATGGAAACTAAAAATCATTTGGGGGGAAAATGAACATAATAACAATATTAAGTCATTTAATCTAGGAACACAGCATATCTCTCCACTGAAGTCTTATTTAATTTATTTCAGTAATGTTTTATAGTTTTCTGTGTTGCATATCTTTTAAGACTTGCATATCTATCAAAAATTATTCTTAGGTATTTGATATTTTTAATACTATTTTGAATGGTATTTTTCAAATTTTTATTTTTCATTTATTTGTTTCTAGCATATAGACACCATAAATTTTGTATATTGACCTTGTATCCAACAACTTTAATAAACGCACTTATTGTTGCTAATAATTTCTTGGCTGATTCTTTTGAAAGTTATATACACATAATCATAATAACTGTACATTAATTTAATTTAAGATTTTTTCTTTTATCATTTAATTAGGATTTAAAATATTTTTTCTTGCCTCATTGAACCAGGTTCTTTGCTTAGTACAATATTGAATAGAAGTGGTGACATTGTACATCCTTGTCTTATTCTTGACCTCAGGGGAAAGCATTTAATATTTTATCAGTAAGTATAACGTTAGCTGTAGGTGTTCTGTTTTGTTTTGTTTGGGCTGTTTATCACATTAAAAATGTTTTCTTCTATTTTTAAGTTGCTTATATATTTTATCATGGATGTTTAATTTTATAAAATTCTCTTTCTACATTATTGATATTATCATAGAGTTTTCCCTTTTATTCTGTTAATGTAGTAAATTACATTGATTACTGATGGTTAAAGCAATTTTATTTTATATTTGATTGAATGCATTGGAAAATCCCACTTGGTTACATTATCCTTTTACATATTGTTGAATTTGACTTGCTAATATTTGTTTAGGATTTTTTATATTTGTTCGTGTGTGATATCATCTTGTAATTTTCTTTGCATGCAATGTTCTTGTCAGGGTTGGTGTCAAGGTTATACTGACCTCATCAAACAACTGTCTGTAAGATTTTGTTTAACATACAACCGATTTCTTTCTTAAATATTTGGTAGACTTCAAAAGTAAATCCATGTGGGTTTGAAATTCTCTTTGTGGGAAAAATTTTCATTGCTGATACAGTCTCTTTAACAGATATAGCGCTATTGAGACTTTCTACTTTTTTGTGTCACTTTCTCTAAATTGAGTCTTTTAAAGAACTTATCTATTCGATCTAAATTTTCACGTTTCATATCGTGAAGTTTTTAATCCATTTAATTTTTTTAATTGGAGTATAATTGCTTTACAATGTTGTGTAAGTTTCTGCTGTACAATGAAGTGAATCAGCTATATGTATACCTATATCCCCTCTCTCGGACCTCCCTCCCACCCCCTCCCCCATCCCACCCATTTAGGTAGTCACAGAGCACCGAGCTGAGCTTCCTGTTCTTTATAGCATGTTCCAGCTAGCTATTTTACGCATGGTAGTGTATATATGTCAATCTTAATCTCCCAATTCGTCCCACCCACCCCTTCCCCCCTGTGTCCACACATCTGTTCTCTACATCTGCGTCTCTATTCCTGCCCTGCAAATAGGTTCATCTGTACCATTTTTATAGATTCCACATGTATGCATTAATACATGATATTTGTTTTTCTTTTTCTGGCTTACTTCACTCTGTTTCACAGACACTAGTTCCATCCACATCCTATAAATGACTCAATTTCTTTCCTTTTTATGACTGAGTAATATTCCATTGTGTATATGTACCATATCTTCTTTATCCATTCATCTGTCATTGGACATTTAGGTTGTTTCCATGTCCTGGCTATAGTAAATAGTGCTGCAATGAACATTGGGGTACATGTGTCCTTTTGAGTTATGGTTTTCTCAGGGTATATGCCCAGTGGTGGGATTGCTGGGTCGTATGGTAGTTCTATTTTTAGTTTTTTAAGAAACTTCCATACTGTTCTCCACTGTGGCTGTATCAATTTACATTCCCACCAACAGTGCAAGAGGGTTCTCTTTTCTCCACACCCTCTCTAGCATTTATTGTTTGTAGATTTTTTGATGATGGCCATTCTGACTGGTGTGAGGTGATACCTCATTGTAGTTTTGATTTGCATTTCTCTAATAATTAGTTATGTTGAGCATCTTTTCATGTGTCTCTTGGCCATCTGTAGGTCTTCTTTGGTGAAATGTCTATTTAGGTCTTCCATGCATTTTTTAATTGGATTGTTTGTTTTTTTGATATTGAGCTGCATGAGCTGTTTGTATATTTTGGAGATTAATCCTTTGTCTGTTGCTTTCTTTGCAAATATTTTCTCTCATCCTGAGGTTGTCTTTTGTCTTGTTTATTGTTTCCTATGCAGTGCAAAATCTTTTAAGTTTCATTAGGTCCCATTTGTTTACTTTTGCTTTTATTTTCATTACCCTAGGAGTTGGGTCAAAAAAGATCTTGCTGTGGTTTATGTCAAAGAGTGTTTTTCTTATGTTTTCCTCTAAGAGTTTTATAGTGTCTGGTCTTTTAACTTCTGTAGTATTCATTTTCTTTTTCATTCCTGATATTGGCGAATTATGTTTCTTTCTCTCTCTTTTTTAATTTATGTCTTCCTAGAGGTTTATCAATTCATCACTTTTTTCAAAGAACCAACATTTTAGTTTTACTCATTTGTCTATTGTATACTTGTTTTATATGTTACTGATTTCTGCTCTTATTGTTATTGTTCATTTATTCTACCTTAGATTTAATTTGCTGTACTTTTTCTAACTTCTTGAATTGGAATCTTAGAGCACTGACTTTTAACTCATATAGATATGTAGATAGATAAAGATACAGGTAGACACACACACACATATATATATACACATATATATACATATGTGTGTATATAATGTACAAATATGCATGAATATACTTTCATTTCCTGGTTTCTGTTTTAATTTATTCATAGAGTCATAGATTATTTATAAGTATGCTTTTAAATTTTTCTATGCATTTGAAGATTTTCTTCCTTTATTCTGTCATTGAGTTTAATATAACTGCCCAGTAGCCAGAGAATATACACTCTAAAATTTCAGTCTTTTGCAATTTGTTGAAACTTGCTTTATGGCCCAGGTTATGGTCTATTTTACTAAATAGGAACAAAAACATGTGAGATGTAGTGTTCTATCTTTTTATCCAGCCTAAGTCGTTAATTGTGTTTTCAAATTTTCTATATCCTTACTGTTTTTTGTCTAATATTCTTTTACTCAGTGAGAGAAGTGTTAAAATTTATTCAGATATCATCGTGGTGGGTTTTTTTCTCTATCTTTCTTCTCAGGTCTGATAAGTTTTGGTTTATATACTTTGAAGCTATTTTTAATAGGTAAATTTGTATTTAGGATTATTATATCTTCCTGTGAACTGACCCTTTTATTTATATTAACTTTCCCTTTTTCACTCTCAAATATTTCTTACCTTGAAGTCTAACTATCTGATATTAATATAGGTGCACAAGCTATACTGGCTAGTATTTCTATGGTATATCTTTTTCCATTATTTTACTTACAGCATTATTTAAAATGTCTCCTATCAACAATGTTGAGAGAGAAGGGAACAACAATTTTATCTCCTGGACATAAGATACTTGCAGGGTAGGAAATTAAGCATCACAAAGAACCCTTTTAAGAAGAGCAAGTGAGAAGTGATATCCTCGGGAGAGATTGAATGTATTTCAGTCAAGGCAGAAAGTGGGGAGGCTGAGCATGTGGGACAACTTGTCTACCATAGAAGGGGGTTTCCAAGGGCAGAGGGGATAGTTCTTTGGAGGACAAGAGGATCAAGGGATAGAGGAAGCCTAGAATAACACTGAAATGGGAATACAGGACAGGAAGGGGGCCCTCAAGGTTCCAGACAGAATACTGGTGTGATTTGCTAGAGTGTGAGCCAAGCTGAGCTCTAGGACTAGTGTCCATTGAGTCCCTCTCTCCTGGGTGGGGTTGCCTTTTGTCTTTGTCACTCACTTTGTTGGCACACTTTATGGGCTACAGTATCTCAGTGGTGAAATGGAAGTCTTTTTACCCTTCTGAGACAGCAAGGCAGGTCTCCAAAGCTCATCCTCGGAGAGATGGAGGAGGAAGACCTCCCCACTCCCACGTCTCTCCTTACTCTCTCATACTCAGGGGCAGAGCGAGCCCAGCCTACCCATCTTCGAGCATCTCCCTACACTAATGTGTGCAATGAATGAGTGAATCAGAGCTGATGTGACATTCCTCCACGGATCACATGACACCACCGGCCAAGCTCTTTCCAGGGTTTTCTTGCTCCAATTCTCCCTCTAACAAGACAATCCAGACTCTTGCCAGCCTCAAAAGAGAAAGCCCCACATTGCTCCACCAACCAGAAATCCCACAGCTGCCCTTGGGCCCTAGGTCACATGCTCCTCGGGAAAGCCAGGCAGCCTGGAGTTGAGTGGAGAGATAGAAAGCCCTATTCAAGGTTCTAACTCCACAAATCCGTGTGCAGTTTCTAAATTGAATTGACCCTTTGTGACTTAAAAACAGCTCATATAAGTTACCTGAGAATAGGGATTTTCTATTCCCTATGATTTCATTATATAAAACACTGCTAAGGCCTTATCGATTGTGTTACAATTTGTTCTTCAGTTTGCCTTCCCTTTGGAAGCACCCGTGTCCGATAACAGGTTTTGGATGTTGTCGGCCACCTTCGCATACTTTTCCCTGATCTCCCACCTGGCCTTGGGTCTTGGATGTCCTGGAGTCGTGTTTCTTATGAAGAAATGTAAAGAGATGCCTCACACTACTTGTTTGGCGTGTGCTGGGCTGCAGGAGTGCTCAGAGCCAACTCTCTGTCCCCTTCAGATGGCTGTGGACCCCTTCTGCTCTTGGCTCAGGTACATGGGAGGCCAGTGTCCTACTGGGGCATGGTGGCCTGGCAATCCACACCTCTGGTTCACATGAAAGGACATAACTCTGGAAACTACAGAAAAGGTGATTTAACTGGAACTTCCTAGCACATGTATTCCCGTGACCTTGAGATGATCACATGGCCTCTCGATTAAAGATTATCATTAATTTTCCTCATTCCCTGAGACTCATGGATGGATTTTGAATGTGGCCTCTTCATTTCCAATAAGTAACATTAGACCTGTGACCCAGAAATGTCCCAGACAACTCCTGGGTTACTGAAGTGCCCAGCTCAAGGATGAGCACAGATTCGCACTTCCAAAAATCCTCTCCAGATATGGATGTCTAAATTTAAATGAATGAAAATTAAATAAAGTAAAAATACAGTCCCTCATTGCACCAGCCACACTTCAAGAGTTCAACAGCCACACGTGGAGAGGACTTGGGAGTGGTTTGCCTTGGACAGCACAGGTAGAAGACTTTCCATCAGTGTGGAAGGTCTGTTTACAGCGTAGCCCTAGACCTGAGCCATCTCTCTGTCCACACACCAGCATGATGTTTTGTCCCTGCCTTTATTGTAGCTCTAAACATCGCTATGTGAGATGTCCAAATGTCTGTCTGTGTCCCCTCCAGACTGAAAAAAAAAAAACAGAGGTTAAACCAGCTCTCTCTTTCCTATGATTGTACAGCACCATCAGTCAGTGGAAACCAGAGAGGGGGATTCTGATGTGACATCCAATAGAATGGAGTCGAAAGAAAAAAACAATTATAGTGAGAATGAGGTCAAATGGGAATTTATAGAAGCTAGATGAAACTTACACACTTTTTTAAAAGGTTTTGATTAACACCAAGCCACTTGACCAGCCTGCCTGAGGAACTTGGGTGTGTTAAGGTCACCTGCATAGTCAGAGAGGGAGCTAGAAATAGTTAGATCCATCAGGTGAGATTTAAAACCCAGACACGTGGATTATGTAGATTATATGATTTTTATTAAAAATTTATTTACAATTAAAAATTTTTTTAAACTAGTGGGGGGTTGTATTAGTTTGCTAGTGCTTACTTTAGCAAATTAGCACAAGCTGGACAGCTTACAACAACAGAAACGTATTCTCTCACAGTCCTGGACACCAGCAGTCTGCAATCAAGGTGTCTGCAGGGCTGAGCTCCCTCTGGAGGTTCTGGGGGAGCATTCTTCCTGCCTCTCCCAGCTTCTGGAGGCTCCAGGTGTTCATTGGCTTATGGCCACATCCCTCTAATTTCTGTTTCTGTCTCCGCATGGCCTCCTCTTCTTCTGTCTCTTACAAAGACACCTGTCATTGGCTTCAGAGCCCACTAGAATAATCCAGGATAATCTCATCTCAAGATCCTTAATTTAATCACATCTTCAAAGATCCATTTTTCACATAAGGTCACATTCACAGGTGCCAGGGATTTGGACATGGTCATCTACTCGGGGGGGACCACCATTCAACCCATTATGGGGGACATTGTTACTATGTAGTTCATCTGAGACGTGAAAACACTGCTCAGTTCCATCAAAATATTGGGAAAGCCCATGTCAGGTATTACTGATTCAGAAAGAATGACCACAGAGAGTACGCCTGGTGGCAGCCTGGAGTGTCTCCAAGGGTAATGTTCTATCACTAACAGGGCCTCAGAATAGGAGCTCTGGAGAAAAATGGACTAAGTGGGGCCTGGGCCACAGGGATCCCAGGTATTTCTGAGTTGGTTCTGATGTCTGCCTGAGGGAGGTTTCCCTCCAGGGCCCCATCCATCCTCCTCCAGCTACGGAAACTCCACCAGCTCTCACACCCAGAGTGATGAATGAGCAGGCACTCCCGTCTGCCCGGGACAGTCAAGAATATTCATTTCATTTCACTTCTGACCTTTTTGCTATTCTGCAAACCCACAAGGTCTGGGCTGCATAATAATATCTGAGGATCAGAAATGAGTGTGTAGAGTGTCAACCAACCCATGTTTACTTGACCTTATGGTTTTAGAGCCCATATTAATCTTAATTGCACTGTTAAAATATATAGTAAATATCTTTATACAAATTAAGCGATAACAGGAATTTGCAGAGGTTTTTTTTTTTTCATGAATTAATCTTAAAATAAGCTGATTATACAAATCTTTACCCAAGCAATGACTAATCCAGAATACAAACGTTACTTTGAAAAGATACATTCAAACAAACATTTTTGTGGCAAATATTAGCAGAAACCAGACAATAATTGGGAGATGGCATTCAGTGACTGACAGCTGTGAAAGTAAAGGGAGGTGGCCGGATGTGTCCAGTGTTCACGACCACGTTCTAGGACGGGGTCCATTCTGGATTCACTGTTCGCTATTTGTGACTTTGGATAAAGTGAAATAGAGCGTCTGGGGAAAGAGCATGAGGGCTTGCTGTGAAATTCATGTGTTAGGGAGAAGCTGAAAAAAAATCTGTGTTAAACTTTTCCTATTAAGCTATGTTTTCATTTGAGAGGAAATACATTCATTCAACAATTACTCAGTCATTACTAACTGGCAGACACTCTTTCTCCTGAACAACTGGTATAATTTCAGCTTCACAAAGTAACTCCTGAACTGAGCTTTCTTACTTCTTTGCTTTGGCCAACAGGAAGCTCAGCATTGAATGTAGAGCACATTTTTAATAATAGTCCAGAATGACATAGTCTGCGTTTCTTTTTAAATTTTCATATGCAATACTTGACAAATAGACTATTTGTAAAACATGAAGCATAATCATAATTTATGAAAGCACACCAAAATTAAACCAAAATCTTTGCTCCTGCTGTATACCTTCTCTGTCCCAGTTCCCTTAACCCCAGAAATTACATCCTCCTTGTATCTATTACTCCTTTTCCTTTCTTTTTTTTTTTTAATTTTTACACTTTATTTATTTATTTATTTGTTTTTGGCTGTGTTGGGTCATCGTTTCTGTGCGAGGGCTTTCTCTAGTTGCAGCGAGTGGGGGCCGCTCTTCATCACGGTGCACGGGCCTCTCACTGTTGCGGCCTCTCTTGTTGCGGAGCACAGGCTCCAAATGCGCAGGCTCAGTAGTTGTGGCTCACGGGCCTAGTTGCTCCGCGGCATGTGGGATTTTCCCAGACCAGGGCTCGAACCCGTGTCCCCTGCATTGGCAGGCAGATTCTCAACCACTGTGCCACCAGGGAAGCCCCCCTTTTCCTTTCTTTTTTGTTTATTTAGTTATACCATAGATGTATGTATGCCTATACACTATACTGTTCAAGTTTTTTTGTTTCTGAGCCTTATAAAATCACATTATATTCTATGTATTGTTTCAGAATTATTTTTTACTTATTATATTTCTAGGACTTACTCATACTGTTGCATGTAGCTACTTTTCCACTGCTTTGTAATTGTCCATCTTAAGACAGTTGTCCAATTTAAGACAATTTCTTCACCTATTTTCTCACTGATGAACTTAGGGTGATTTCTGGTTTTGCTTGTATGAACAAGACTTCTGTGAATATTCACGTACATGCCTCCCAGCATATATGTGCAAAAGGTTCTGTTGTATATCTAAGTATGAAATTATTTTATCAAATACTCACTTTCATAAAATTATGCCAAATCATTTTCCGAAGGAGTGGCTACCAACATTAGGTATTATCAAACTTGCAAATTTTTGCCCAACTAGTGGACGGAAAATACCTCATTGAGATGTTTGCATCTGCATTTTTCTGATTTCTAATGAAGTTGACTTTTATTTCACATCTTTGATTTCCATGTGTGTTTCCATTTCAGGAAAATGCCATCTCATGTCTTTTCCACACTTTGCTATTGTGTAGGCTGTCTTTTCCTTATTGATTTGCAGGAATCCTTCTGTAGATATAAATCCTTATTCAGTTATAGGTGTTGTATCTTTTTCTAGTTTATGGCTTGAACTTTCACATTATTTCTGTGTGTTTTGGTGAATTAAAGGTCCTAATGAAATATAGTCAGATGTATTTTTTTCCTTTATAGCATATGTATTTTGTGGCTTTTGTATTTCTTAAATCTCTTTCTACCTCTAGGTTATAAATGTAAAAAAGAAAATGAAAACAACTTTTAGAAGACAAGGGGGCTATCATGAAGTCTTAAAGCCACATGGAATTGATTTTTGAGTAGGCCGTGAGGCAGGGATCAAGTTTCATTCTTTTCTATGAAAACAAAAATTAGCCTATGATTTTTTTTTTTTTTTTTACTAAATGGTCCCTCCTTTCTTCACTGATCTAAAATGCCCACCCTGTCATGAGTCTAGTCTCCATATTTCTGGGCGTCCATTTCTATCGTCTTTTGTCTATTTTGGCTATTTGTCTAGGTTCATGACAGTACCACATCATCTTACTTTCTGACACTTTCTCTTAAAATAGAAATCTGAAAGGACAAGTCTCAACCCCTCCTACTCATCTTGTCCTTCTGCAGAAGTTTCATGGCTATTCTTGGATTTTTGTTCGTATATTTATACTTGTCAAGTTCTATAAAAAAAATAAAATAAAACCACCTACTGCCATTTTGTTGGAATTGCTTTGAAGAACAGTTCATGTATTTATCTTATTTAGTCTTTCCATTAAAGCACCTGCTATACCTCTCCATTTAAGTTTTTTGATGTCATGTATGAAGGTTTATAGTTATTCCCATAAAAGAAGAAGCTTTATGTAATTTTTTGCTAATGAAAATACTATTTAAAAAATTATATTTCTTGTTTTTGTCATATAAAAGTATGTTATATATAACAAACTTTTATGCTATATATATATACACACAAATATATATATATTTGGATTTTCTATATAGATAATCATTTCATTGGCAGCTCATAACAATATCACTTCTCTCTTTCCAGTACTGTCACCTTTTCTTTCCTTCATTGGTCTTGGTGTAATAGCTAGGACCTACGGTGGTGTAGACATTGAGCAGCAAGCATCTTTCTCTTGTTCCTAGTATTAAAGACAATGGTTTTGAACTTCTATTATGTTTACTATAAATTTTGTATGCCTTTTATAAGGCAAAGATAAAAAAAACTCTTTACTTAGTTTAATAACAGATTTTATAATACATTTATATTCCATTAAAGCATTATTAAAAGCTCTTCCTTCACTGAGAATCTATACATTTGAGGATGTCATTTGATTTTCTCCTATTAAGGCAAAATTGCGTTTCCCATACACATCCAAGTTGTTTATAATATATTATCTTTTATTATAATGCTGGATCCTATTTGCTTATATTTTTGTTTAAGATTTTTGTTTCTGTGTTCATGAAAGAGATTGAACATTTAATTTTCCTTTCTATTATTATGTTTGTCTGGCTTTATATTAAGGTGTCATAAAGATAAGCTGAGGAGAATTGTTTGTTTTCCCCCTTCTCCTTTTCCTCCTCCTCTTCCTTCTCCCCCTTCTTCTTCTTCTATGGAGTTTTGGGGATAAAATGAAATTTTCTTTTCCCTTCACTTGGTAAAACTCATTTGGATAGGTATCTGGGCTTGGCATTTTCCATTTGGGAAAATTTTAAAGCACTGGTTTAATTTCCTTAATGATCATAGGACTATTTAGGTTTGTGTGTGTGTGTGTGTGTGTGTGTGTGTGTGTGTTTTAATAAGTTGTGTTTTTCTAGAAGTGCATTCCTTTTGTCTAATTTTTCCATTTTTTAACAAAATTTTAATAATATTATTTTTATTACTTGTATAATTTCTGCAGTATCCAGAGCTATGTCCATTTTCATTCCTAATTTTTATTGTGCCTCCTTACTATTTATTAATCTTTATTAATTCTGCTATTGTTTTTCTATGATTTTAAGAATATAGCTCATTAATTTTGTCTTTCATTATTTTTAATATATACATCAACTAATATATGCATCAAAGGATTTAAATTTCTCTTGATATATCTCATGTTTTTATATAAATAGTGTATTTGCTATACTTTATTCTAAACATTTTCTAATTTCCTTTTGAATTTTTTCTCTGATCACGAATTGTTTTGAAATGACTTTAAAAAATATTTCAAATATAAGGAGTTTTCTAGGTGTCCTTTTGTTTTCAGTTTCTAGTGTAATTTAAGTGTGTTTACAAAATGCCGTCTGATTACAATCTCTTGAAATTTTCTGAGGCTAGAATTATGGTCTGACATGGGGTCAGTTTTAACAAATGTTCCCTCTGCGTTTTTCTTTTATTATTTCTTTCCTTCTGCTTGCTTTGGGCTTAGCTTTTTGTTTGTTTCAAGTCTTTAAGGTGGAAAATTGGATTACTGATTTGAGACCTTTCTTATTCTCTAATATAATTTCTTACTGTTACATACATTCCTCTAAGCACTGCTTTAGCTGCATCCCACAAATTCTGATACAATGTATTTTTATTTGTCTTCAGTTTAAAGTTTTTTCAAATTATCCTTGAGACTTCTTTGACCATGGAATTTTAGTAATGTGTTGTCTAATTTCCAAATATCTGATCATTTTCCAAATATTTTTCTGTTATTAATTTCTAGTATGATTCCATTGTGGTCAGAGAACATATTTTGTGTGATTTCAATTCTTTTACATTTGTTATCATTTGTTTTGTGACCAGAATATGGTCTTTCTTGGAGAATGTTTCATATGCCCTTGAAAAGAACGTATATACTGCTCTTGCTGGGTGGGAGTGTGTTATAAATTTTCATTTGGTCAAGTTGATTGACAGTGCTGTGGAAGTCTTCTCTATCCTTGCTGATTTACTACCTACTTTTTCTACTGATTACTGAGAAGAGAGTGTTGACCTCTCCCACTATAATTGTGGATTTGTCTCTTTATCTTACAATTTATATCAGTTTTGGTTCATGTTAGGTACATGCCCTTCTAGGATTATTACATCTCATTTGGGAATTGACCCTTTTATAATTATGTAATGTCCGTTTTTATTTCTAGTAATTTCCATTCTTCTAGAAAATATTTTGTGTGACATTAATAAAAACCACTCCAACTTGCCTTTGATCTGTATTTACCAGGTATCTATTTTTCCATCATTTGATTTTTAACATATCTATAGAATTATAGTTAAAGTAGATTTCTTATAGACAAAATATAGTTGAGAATAATTAAAACAACAAAACAGGGACCTCATTCTCAATTAGTCATTGCAAGTTCAACTCATTGATTTTGCTCCTGATTCTGCCTGTTATTTTTTTTAAAATGTTTTACATTCCTCAGATACTTGCTTTATTCATTCTTTATAAAGTTTTCAGTTGTAATCAGTGTGAGGGATAGGGCAAAGTGTGTTTATTTATTTATTTTTTTGATGTCTTTATTGAGGTATAATTGCTTTATATTGTTGTGTTAGCTGTTGCTGTATAACAAAGTGAATCAGCTATGCGTATACATATATCCCCATATCCCCTCCCTCTTGGATCTCCCTCCCACCCTACCTATCCCACCCCTCTAGGTGGTCACAAAGGACCAAGCTGATCTCCCTGTCCTATGCAGCTGCTTCCCACTAGCTATCTACTTTACATTTGGCAGTGTATATATGTCAATGCCACTCTCTCACTTCGTCTCAGCTTACCCTTCCCCCTCCCCCGGTTCTCAAGTCCATTCTCCACATCTGCATCTTTATTCCTGTCCTGCCCCTAGGTTCTTCAGAAACTTTTTTTTAGATTCCATATATATGTGTTCTGTCTATGTTTTCCTCTAAGAGTTTTATAGTGTCTGGCCTTATATTTAGGTCTTTAATCCATTTTGAGTTTATTTTTGTGTATGGTGTTAGGGAGTGTTCTAATTTCATTCTTTTACATGTAGCTGTCCAGTTTTCCCAGCACCACTTATTGAAAAGGCTGTCTTTTCTCCATTGTATATTCTTGCCTCCTTTATCAAAGATAAGGTGAACATATGTGCATGGGTTTACCTCTGGGCTTTCTATCCTGTTTCATTGATCTATATTTCTGTTTTTGTGCCAGTACGATACAGTCTTGAGTACTGTACCTTTGTAGTATAGTCTGAAGTCTGGGAGCCTGATTCCTCCAGCTCAGTTTTTCTTTCTCAAGATTGCTTTGGGTATTCAGGGTCTTTGGTGTTTCCATACAAATTGTGAAAATTTTTGATCTAGTTCTGTGAAAAATGCCATTGGTAGTTTGATAGGGATTGCACTGAATCTGTAGATTGCTTTGGGTAGTATAGTCATTTTCACAATATTGATTCTTCCAATCCAAGAACATGGTATATCTCTCCCTCTGTTTGTATCATCTTTAATTTCTTTCATCAGTGTCTTATAGTTTTCTGCATACAGGTCTTTTGTCTCCTTAGGTAGGTTTATTCCTAGGTATTTTATTCTTTTTATTGCAGTGGTAAATGGGAGTGTTTCCTTAATTTCTCTTACAGATTTTTCATCGTTAGTATATAGGAATGCAAGAGATTTCTGTGCATTAATTTTGTATAATGTTACTTTACCAAATTCATTGATTAGCTCTAGTAGTTTTCTGGTAGCATCTTTAGGATTCTCTATGTATAGTATCATGTCACCTGCAAACAGTGACAGTTTTACTCCTTCTTTTCCAATCTGGATTCCTTTTATTTCTTTTTCTTCTCTGGTTGTCATGGCTAGGACTTCCAAAACTCTGTTGAATAATAGTGGTGAGAGTGGGCAACCTTGTCTTATTCCTGATCTCAGTGGAAATGGTTTCAGTTTTTCACCATTGAGAATGATGTTTGTCATATATGGCCTTTATTATGTTGTGGTAAGTTCCCTCTATGCCTACTTTCTGGAGGGTTTTTTTAATCATAAATGGGTGTTGAATTTTGTCAAAAGCTTTTTCTGCATCTATTGAGATGATCATATGGTTTTTCTCTTTCAATTTGTTAATATGGTGTATCACGTTGATTGCTTTGCATATATTGAAGAATCCTTGCATTCCTGGGATAAACCCCACTTGATCCTGGTGTATGATCCTTTTAATGTGCTGCTGGATTCTGTTTGCTAGTATTTTGTTGAGGATTTTTGCATCTGAGTTCATCAGTTATATTGGCCTGTAGCTTACTTTTTTTGTGACATCTTTGTCTGGTTTTGGTATCAGGGTGATCTTGACCTTGTCAAGACCTTGTCAAGACCTTGTCAAGAATGAGTTTGGGAGTGTTCCTCCTTCTGCTATATTTTGGAAGAGTTTGAGAAGGGTAGGTGTTAGGTCTTCTCTAAATGTTTGATAGAATTCACCTGTGAAGCCATCTGGCCCTGGGCTTTTGTTTGTTGGAAGATTTTTAATCACAGTGTCAATTTCAATACTTGTGATTGGTCTGTTTATATTTTCTATTTCTTCCTGGTTCAGTCTCAAAAGGTTGTGCTTTTCTAAGAATTTGTCCATTTCTTCCAGGTTTTCCATTTTATTGGCATATAGATGCTTGTAGTAATCTCTCATGATCCTTTGCATTTCTGCAGTGTCAGTTGTTATTTCTCTTTTTTCATTTCTAATTCTGTTGATTTGAGCCTTCTCCCTTTTTTTCTTGATGAGTCTGGCTAATGGTTTATCAATTTTGTTTATCTTCTCCAAGAATCAGCTTTTAGTTTTACTGATTTTGCTATCATTTGCTTCATTTCTTTTCAGTTATTTCTGATCTGATCTTTATGATTTCTTTCCTTCTACTAACTTTGGGTTTTTTGGTTCTTCTTTCTCTAATTGCTTTAGGTGTAAGGTTAGGTTGTTTATTTGAGATCTTTCTTGTTTCTTGAGATAGGATTTTATTGCTATAAACTTCCCTCTTTGAACTGCTTTTGCTGCATCCCATAGGTTTTGGGTCGTTGTGTTTTCATTGTCATTTGTTTCTAGGTATTTTTTTATTTTCTATTTGATTTCTTCAATGATCTCTTGGTTATTTAGTAGTGTAATGTTTAGCCTCCATGTGTTTGTATTTTTTTACAGTTTTTTTCCCTGTAATTGATATCTAGTCTCATAGTGTTGTGGTCAGAAAAGATACTTGATATGATTTCGATTTTCTTAAATTTACTAAGCTTGATTTGTGACCCAAGATATGATCTATCCCGGAGAATGTTCCATAAGCACTTGAGAAGAAAATATATTCTGTTGTTTTTGATGGAATGTCATATAAATATCAATTAAGTCCATCTTGTTTGATATATCATTTAAAGCTTGTGTTTCCTTATTTATTTTCATTTTGGATGACCTGTCCATTGGTGAAATTGGGGTGTTAAAGTCCCCTACTATTATTGTGTTACTGTTGATTTCCCCTTTTATGGCTGTTAGCCTTACGTATTAAGGTGCTCCTATGTTGGGTGCATAAATATTTCAATTGTTATATCTTCTTCTTGGATTGATCCCTTGATCATTATGTAGTGTCCTTCTTTGTCTTTTGTAATAGTCTTTATCTTAAAGTCCATTTTGTCTGAAATGACAATTGCTACTCCAGATTTCTTTTGATTTCCATTTGCATGGAACATCTTTTTCCATCCCCTCACTTTCAGTCTGTATGTGTCCCTAGGCCTCAACTTAGTCTCTTATAGACAGCATGTATATGGGTCTTGTTTTTTTATCCATTCAGCCAGTCTATGGCTTTTAGTTGGAGCATTTAATCCATTTACATTTAAGGTAATTATCAATATGTATGCTCCTATTACCATTTTCTTAATTGTTTTGGGTTTGTTATTGTAGGTCTTTTCCTTCTCTTGTGTTTCCTGCCTAGAGAAGTTCCTTTAGCCTTTGTTGTAAAACTGGTTTGGTGGTACGGAATTCTCTTAGCTTTTGCTTGTCTGTAAAGCTTTTAATTTCTCCGTTGAATCTGAATGAGATCCTTGCTGGGTAGAGTAATCTTGGTTGTAGGTTTTTCCCTTTCATCACTTTAAATATGTCCTGCCACTCCCTTCTGGCTTGCAGAGTTTCTGCTGAAAGATCAGCTGTTAACCTTATGGGGATTCCCTTGTATGTTTTTGTTGCTTTTCCCTTGCTGCTTTTAATATTTTTTCTTTGTATTTAATTTGTGATAGTTTGATTAATATGTGTCTTGGCGTGTTTCTCCTTGGGTTTATCTTGTATGGGACTCTCTGCCCTTCCTGGACTTGATTAACTATTTCCTTTCCCATACTAAGGAAGTTTTCAACTGTAATCTCTTCAAATATTTTCTCAGTCCCTTTCTTTTTCTTTTTCTCTTCTTCTTCTGGGGCCCCTATAATTCGAATGTTGGTGCGTTTAATGTTGTCCCAGAGGTCTCTGAGGCTGTCCTCAATTATTTTCATTCTTTTTTCTTTATTCTGCTCTGTTGTAGTTATTTCCACTATTTTATCTTCCAGGTCACTTATCCGTTCTTCTGCCTCAGTTATTCTGCTATTGATTCCTTCTAGAGAATTTTTAATTTCATTTATTGTGTTGTTCATCATTGTTTTTTTGCTCTTTCGTTCTTCTATGTCCTTGTTAAAAGTTTCTTGTATTTTCTCCATTCTATTTCCAAGTTTTGGATCATCTTTACTATCATTACTCTGAGTTCTTTTTCAGGTAGACTGCTTATTTCCTCTTCATTTGTTTGGTCTGGTGGGTGTTTTCCTTGCTCCTTCATCTGCTGCATATTTCTCTGTCTTCCCATTTTGCTTAACTTACTGTGTTTGGGGTCTCCATTTTGCTGGCTGCAGGTTCATAATTTCCATTGTTTTTGGTGTCTGCCCCCAGTGGGTAAGGTTGGTTCAGTGGTTTGTGTAGGCTTCCTGGTAGAGGGGACTGGTGCCTGTGTTCTGGTGGATGAGGCTGGATCTTGTCTTTCTGGTGGGCAGGACCATGTCTGGTGGTGTATTTTGGGGTGTCTGTGAACTTAGTATGATTTTAGGCAGCCTCTCTGCAAATGGGTGGGTTGTGTTCCTGTCTTGCTAGTTGGTTGGCATGGGGTGTCCAGCACTGGAGCTTGCTGGTCATTGAGTGGAGCTGGGTCTTGGCGTTGAGCTGGAGATCTCTGGGAGAGCTCTCACCGATTGATATTATGTGGGACCAGGAGGTCTCTTGTGGTCTAATGTCCTGAACTCGGCTCTCCCACCTCAGAGGCTCAGGTCTGACACCTGGCCAGAGCACCAAGACCCTGTCAGCCACACGGTGTAGACAACTGTGGTAAAAATCTCACTGGTGTCTTGGATTTTTCTCTACTGGGCGATTTATCCCAACCAGGTTCCCTTTGTCAGAAACACAGCAAGCCAAAATGCTGAGACATCCGAGGTTTGCAGTGAAGACAGGGCTTATTCACAAGGCAGCCAAGGAGAAGACAGGAGGACAAATCTCAAATCTGGCTCCCACAAGACAAGGGGCCGTGGTATTTACGGGATAAAGAATAATGAAGCAGGGCCGTCTGAGGCATAGGGAGCGTGAGGAGCGTGGGCAGCGTGGGGAAAGGTGACTTGGAAAAGGTGTGGTGGGCGTGGTTATCACCTGTTCTGCCAAAGGGTGCTCATCTTAACCAAGTCTTGAAGCCATTATACACATAGTTGTACATATACATACATGCATGAAACTATTATATGCATACTTGTACATATACACACATGCATGAAACTATTATATACATAGTTGTACATATGCACACATGCATGAAACTATTATATACATACTTGTACATATGCACACATGCATGAAACTATTATATACATGGTTGTACATATGCACACATGCATGAAACTATTATATACATACTTGTACATATACACACATGCATGAAACTATTATATACATACTTGTACATATACACACATGCATGAAACTGTTATATACATACTTGTACATATGCACACATGCATGAAACTATTATATACATAGTTGTACATACACACACATGCATGAAACTATTATATACATAGTTGTACATACACACACATGCCTGAAACTATTATATACATAGTTGTACATATACATACATGCATGAAACATATATATATAGTTCCTTTTCTTGGAAGGAGGATGAGGCAAGGGAGCAAAAGCTGAAGCTGGTAGGACAGTTGGGACACTGCTGCAGTTAACAGGCGACCAAGACTAAGGATATCAGAGTAGAGACTTAGCTACCACTGAAATTGGGACACATTTTGAAAATCAATCAAATAAGACTGCTCAAGTGTATCCATGGGTGTTAAGAAGAACGAGAAATCAAGGGTATTTTCTGGGGTTTTGACCTGAGAAATTGGTTGAATGGTATTGTCATTCACCGAGAAACAGAAAATATACTACTTTCCCCTGGAGGAGGGGAAAGTAGATTGAGGAAATCTGTAGTATGTTTTGACAATACTAAGTTTGAGATGATGAATAGCAAACTGAAGAAAGAAGTCTGATTTCAGAGGATGGGTCTAGCTCAGAGAAAACAAAAACGACCTTGAAAAACATCAGCGTATATGTGAGGCTTAAGGCCATTAGACTGGATGAGATCAACCAGAGAAAAAGGACAGACAGAGAAGAGAAACAATGACCAGGTAGACGTTTGGTCAACAAGAAAGAGGCAGCAAAGGAAAACAAGAATGAGAATCTAACAAAGTAGGAGAAAAACAGCATTGGTGTCCAGAAAACAAAAAGAAAATGTTTCAAGAATGAATAAGTGACAACCAGGTTGCCTGCTGCAGACTGGTCTAATTAGGAGAAAAAACTGCCACTGACTTGAGCAAGTTGACCATGAAATAGCCATTTCAATGAGTTGATGGCAGGGCCGCATGTCTGGAGTGGCTGAGCAGAAGATGGGGAGAAGGAAGTGGGGAAGTGAGCACAACCATCTTTTGTATCATGGTGCACTGTGCAGGCAACTCCGTGTGTGTGTAATACAGATGCACAACAATAAATTGCAAGAAAAACTGAAAACAAGGAACTGCTTGACCCTCTGTTTCTTCTCTTTAATGCATTCTTGGTTCCATAGCTTGAGAGAAGATTCTATACCTGCTAATTGGATAAATGGAACGCCTACAAATGAAGGGTTTAAAGAATTTGGGGCCATTTCTTTGCTTACTAATCATCAAGCAATTCTTTTCAGTGTAGATGGACTCAATTCAGCACCCCAAGTCACAGAGTCATTATAGCCTAAGATGTGTGAATTTCTAAATTAAAAATTCCAAGGTTCCAAGAAATGTTGTCTCCTGAATTTCTGAGACCTGAAAGCAAATACAGAACTATTTCAAAATTAATTTTTAATTGGAAAAGTATTACATGCATGTGATTTTAAAAATCAAGAAACATAGAAAGGTATAAAATGAAAACATAATCCACCCTCCAACTTGAGTCTCATTTTCCAGAGGCAACCACTGTCAACAGTTTATTTTATACCTAAAAGCATATTCTCTATTTTTATACAAATAAAATAATAGTAAGCACACTGTTCTTTAGCTAGTTTTCACTTAATAAAATATCATGAATTTCACCCCATGTTATCACCTGAAGATCTGTCTCATTTTTTCCAGTGGTCACTCATGTTCTATTTTATTTGTATATCATATTTTAATTTAAAAAGTCCCTCATCAGCTTCAGGTGGCTTCTTGATCTGGGCTTTTTTCCTTCTAAAAACCATCCTGCATTTAACTTCCTTTTCCATATCTCTTGGTATTTTAGTAAATATATCTATAGAATAAATTCTTCACAATGGATATGCACTTTAAAATTCTGACAGATATTGCCAAATTGCCTCCAAAACCGTATCTTCAGTTTATACTCTCACCTATAGAGTATGAGAGTACTGCTTTTCCACATTCTTGCCAACACGTATGTGATCAATTACATCAATGGCCTTGATTCTTTACCTTCCCTGGACCCTGTGTGCCCGTTGCCATGTGACTTTGCAGCCCCTCCCACTGAGGAGGGGAGGTGTTCTCCACTGCTGACTTTGGGTTTGGCCATGGACTTGCTCTGTCGCATTGGAGCAAGACTTAACAGCACTGAGCTCCTTTCCAGTGCTGTCCTTCCAGGTGAGATTCCTCCAGAGCCTTGCACATGTTCCTGAAGAGCTGCGTTGACACAGTGAAGGTCAGGGAGAGCCTCTGAATCCTCCTGAAGCTTTCTGCTAGCAGCTGCCATTTCTGCCAGGTTGGTGACCCCTCTTTTAAGCAGAGTCCCAAGGCCCTGGGGCAATTCTGCTTTTTCACAGACACCTTGTTTAAAAGCAGGCTTCACCCCCTCTCCTTATTCGTCCACTTGAACAGACTCACCCTGCAGCCCACCTCTCTCTGCTTCTTAGTCTGACATCAGGCAGAGAAATTCCTCTGGCCCCCAACAGTGGAGATGGCCATGAGGTCATAGGTCATAGTTCATTATATGGAAACAGGGGTTCAGCTCCAGACCTCTCTGTTCTCTTTCCCACCCCTTCCCTTCCTCCAGGCCTCAGGGGGGAGGGGGTACAGAGCTTCAGGACCCAGCAGAGCCCACCCCTCACATCAGCTTTCCGTTCTCTTGTCTGCAGCCTCCCTGGGACCTGCAGCTAGACTCAAGCAGCCCGGTTTGGATTCCTGGTTCTCAGGGCTGGGACTGGGGAGGCTGGGGGAAGGTGACAGAGGACAGAGAATACGAAATGTCAGCAGGCACTCGCTCCCACTCCATTCCCGACCTGGCTGATGTCCAAGACATTTTTTTAAAGTCACTCTTCATTTATGTCCTGTGTTTTTTAAAATCCTCAAATGTTATTGTTGTTGTTATATTATTATTTTGTCATTCTTCACAGTCTTATAGTCACTGAGGCCAGCCTTTAGATTGGGAGGCAATGATTATCAGTGCAAAAGTATCTGAACCTCAATGCAAAACAGAGCAAAAGCACATTAGCCAGGAAACAGAAAACCCTGACATTATTTTCTGTGTTTAGTTACTCAAAAAGAGTAATAAGAAAACTCCCCCTACAGGCGTTTCGTGGGTAATGCAAAGTAAACAGACAAATGTCCTGCAAAATATTTGCTCATCTATCAAGACCATCCAGAGTATTTTCATTTGACTTCTCAAAAACAAAGCCTCTTTATCACAGCCCCCAGCCACTCCTCTCCCTGGGAAATGAATAATGCAGCAAGCACGCCCCTCCCGGTCACCAGTCCCCTAGGCCACAATGCCAAGTGCAACAGCAACGCTACAGGGGCTTTTTTTGCAAAGAGATGAAAATTATGCTGTACGTTTTTATTCTTATGCTCATAAATTCACTGGGCAAAAGGAAGGACTTTTAATAGGGAAATATTTGATTCCTCCCGACTTGACGATGAAGAATGAAAGAACACGAGGTGCCATATAAAAATCAGTTGTCGCCACAGCCCTCATTGACCTTGGGGACAAACACATAATCGATAAATAACTAGAAGTGGGCCATCGACTGGCTGCAACCCAGAACTAAACTTCTTGTCTTTTTGAACCCACTCTGCCCTTGTCATCACCCGAAAATTCTTATACCAACTTGTATTTTAGGACCGGCAAGCAATGGTTGTTTAAATATTTGGCTCCAAATTAGAAGGAAAGCCTGCCAGAAAATGACTTCAAATTAAATAAAGTGGTGTTTTATGGGAATCCCTCCCAGCTGCCACGCTAGGAGAAATGCACCGTGTTCCACGTTTGTCGTGGGGATTTGAAATGAACTGTCCCGTGATGGCCCCGGGTGAGGCAGGAGGTCCAGCCTGTGGTCCCCCCAGGGGGTTAAAAGGTTGGTGCAGCGTAACCTCCTGATCACAAAAGAGTATCGTTCCTTCTGGAAGACTCGTTACTTTGCAGATATATATATTATGAGTCCGAAAGTTGAAAAAGCTCTTGGTCTTTGTTAACGTGTTCTCAAACTGCTAATTATTTCCTGCTGTCTGGAGGTGTTAAATACATAAACACATGGACTCCTCGGCTTAAAAAATTAGGGCTTCATTTTTCTTCTGGATGAATCAGTCTGAAGGATGATGCCATATACCGAGATCCCAAGTTAGGACTAAATATTGCGTAGGGGCCCCGTGTGGGGCAGCAGCAGTTCTGAGCACAGGCCAAGGACCATCCGGACCCGTTTCCTCCTTCAGGGGAGCAGGAGTGTGGTTTCTTCAGCTCAGCAATGGCCTTGACACACAGAAGAGTCTAGGAATCTGACTTGTGCCACAAGACAACACATTTTGATAAATAAAAACACGGGACTCTTAGGTCTTGTGAGAACCCAGGACAGGTAAAAATATTTTGTCCATTTGGCTACGTGGACATTTTCATCTCCAGAGAGAGGCTTTATAAATTCTACACTCAGTAGAAGTGAGTCCTCAATTACATTCATGTTTAAGTTATTCTACATTAAATGTCAACATTTCATAGTTAAATGTCAACACTTGGTGGTTAATTTAGGGATGTCCCTAAATGTCCTTCCCCCACCCCACCCCAGGCCCATGTAGACAAGAGGGGATGAAGCTGAGCTGATTTCATTGAAGGAAAACAAGAAATCAGTCACTGCCTCTCAGGCCTGTGCCAGGCCGTGGGTCCCGGACAGACATGGGCCGTGAAGGCTGGTAACTGGACCACACCTGCATAAGGAGGTGAAACCTCTGCAGTGACATCTGGAGGGAGTTGTGCAGAGGGGGCAGGAACCATGTGAGCCCGAAGTCCCGGGGCATTTGCCATCTCACAGTATCCAGGGTCCTGGGAGCCCAGCCAGCTGGCCAAGGCTCATGCCCACCCGGCCAGAACTGGAGGGAGGATTCTGGGGCAAAAAGAGCCGAGAGCCAGAGTACTGTTTATTCTAGGCCAGCCGAGAGGCAGATACACTCCTCTTGGCCTCCTGCTGGGCCTCACATGTTCAAAGCCACCTTCTTCAGGAAGACACAAGCCTCACCCTTCTGTCTCCCCCAGGTACCAGGGGACATGCTGTCACCTCCAGTCTCACACACAAAGTGGAATGGGGGATTCAACCTGGGCAAAGATCACGACTTGGGGTGCAGCTTCCCATTTATTTGTAATGCAAATAGTACCGCAAGATATGTGCAATGGGCACATGAAAAGATGATCAACATCACGTGTCATTAGGGAAATGCAAGTCAAAACTGTAGTGGAGGGACTTCCCTGGTGGCGCAGTGGTTAAGAATCTGCCTGCCAATGCAGGGGACACGGGTTCGAGCCCTGGTCCGGGAAGATCCCACATGCTGAGGAGCAACTAAGTCCGTACACCGCAGCTACTGAGCCCGCGTGCCACAACTACTGAAGCCCGCATGCCTAGAGCCCATGCTCCTCAACAAGAGAAGCCACCGCAGTGAGACGCCCGCACACCACAAGGAAGAATAGGCCCCACTCGCCACAACTAGAGAAAGCCTGTGCACAGCAACGAAGACCCAATGCAGCCAAAAATAAATTAATTAATTAATTTAAAAAAACTGTAGTGGATGAATAAACAACAAGCACCTACTGTATAGCACAGAGAACTATATTCAATATCCTGTAATAAACCACAATGGAAAAGAATATGAAAAAGAATATATATATACATGTATAACTGAATCATTTGTTGACAGCAGAAACTAACACAACATCGTAAATCAACTATACTTCAATAAAATAAATTTTAAAAAAAGAAACCAACAAAACGTTGTAAATCAACTATACTCCAATAAAAAAATTAATTAAAAAAATAATAAAGCAAGTGGGTATTAGCAAAAAAAAAAAACCTACTATTTTCAGAGAAAAACAAAAAAACTGCAGTGGATACCACTTCACACCCTTCACACAGAACGACTATTATCAAAAAAGTAAAAAAATCAAAAATGGAAAATCACAAGTTTGACCAGGATGGAAAGAAATTGGACCCCTGGCACATTGCCGGTGGGAACGTAAGGTGGTGCAGCCACTGTGAGAAACAGGATGCTGGTTCCTTGGAACGTTAAACAGAGAATGACCACACGATCCAGGAAGCCCACTTCCAGGTGTGCACTCGGGGTCCAGAGCAGCCTAATTCCCAACAATCAGAAGATGAAACAACCTATGTGTCCCTCAACTGATGAATGGATAAATATATGCGGTGTATGCATACAATGGAATAGTATTCAGTCATAAAAAGGAGTGAAATTATGATACATGTTAAACCATAGAAGGACCTGGAAAACACTGTGCTAAGATGGGATGAGCCAGAATCAAAAGTACTGATATTATGTGATTCCACTTGTGTGAGTTCCCTAGAATAAGCAAATTCACAGAAACGGAAAGGAGAATGCTGTTCCCAGGGACTGGGGGAGGGGAAAAATGGGGACTTAGTGTTTGATGAGGACAGAGTTTCAGTGGGGGGATGAGGAAAAAGTCCTGTAAATAGATAGCTGTGATGGTCATGCGACATTGTGAATGCACTTAATGCCACTGGATTGTACACTTAACATGGTTAAAATGGGAAATTTTATGTTATGTTTATATTTTACCATAATAAGATATTTTTTTAAATGCAAGGGTGATAGACATGGCAAAGTGTATGACAAAGAGCTGACAAAAGGACCTCGTCACTCATTCAGACCCCATCTTTCTTGGCCTTAACTTTTGCCTTTTTGCTGGTCCCACTTGCAAGCCTAGAAACATCTTAAAGTGTCTCCAATTTAAAGGAGGTAAAGTTCTTGTGGAAACAATGCCACCGGTCCAAACACTGGAAGAGGCTGTGACCCTATGTCCTGTAGAGGTGGGGACTTACAGGGGTCTCCTCCCCAAATCAGCAGGACGTACGTTTGGAATAAACACGCCTCCCTGGAGGAAACATAGCTGTCTGTATCCTCTTAGACGCGCTGGGACAGGCACTTACTTACAAGCCCGGGGATATTTTAGGCTAAGTATTTTCTTAGATTTTATTAGTTATTAGGCATCACCATCCCCTTTTACCTTACCCCCTAAAAATAGATATACAAGTATTACCGATTTAAAATCAGCTACTAAAAATGCAGTCTGAAACAAATGAAGTAGAATTCCCCTCACATTCTGAGACTTACAGAAGAGGGAAATGGCAACAAAAATCATGTGAAACATACACACTAGATCAGTTGAAACAAAGTGGCCAGATTCTATACAGTTTGTCTGGGTAAGGTTTATCTGGTTTTCTATGAAATATTCCCTTTTCCTGGAGACACAGTTATGGCTATAAAATCATTTATTGGCCACTGTTCAGGGCATCTCCAATCTCGCATCATAGTTTATGAAGTGCCATGAAAAGCACTGAGAAGCGCTTTTCTGATTGGTAAAGGCCAGTTTAGCTCAATCCCATCCTAAAGTGTAGGGTACATTATGCTTTTGGAAATCCTTTTAGCATATTTTTCTATTTGGCCATTAGGCCCAGTGGTCATTGTAGCCCTTCCCAGTAAATGAAACAGTTCACATTTTAGTCACTCCCTATGAGGATGAAAAGGGTCCTCCCAGGACATCCAGGAAGGGAAGGGTCTGCAGTGGAAATGCCAGGCTGCCTTGGTTGTGTTTGCTTGCTCGGTTTGCAGACGCGGACCCTGCGTTATCCTGCTCTCCTTCCCCACCGATGTCCACTGCTGTGCAGCCCTGACTGATGGGCATCCTTTCTCAGAATCAGTTCTGGGTTTTCATATTTAAAGACAATTCCACCACCCTCCATCCTCCTCCTCCTCTCAGCCTCCTCCCGGCTCCACCCCTTCTCTGAGCCAGTCACCAAGCGCAGTTGCCTCCTTTGGCCAAGTTTCTGGCACCTGCATTTCTTTCCCCGGATGACACACATCCACTCACTGTGGCCCTTTGAGCTCCTACCTGCAGGTCATCTCTCCGTGCGCCAAGGATGATCGCCTTCAATAGCACCCTGGGCTGCCAGAGGCCTGCCATTCCACCATTGTCCTCCTGAGCTTGGTCTTCACATCCATCCACTGACAAGCCCAACACTGCTTCTCTGCATTTCCTCTTCTCCATTGTGAGGGTTACTCTCCAGGTTGTGGTCACTCTGTGGACCTCCAAGTAACGTCTTCCATCTCTGCTTTCTTCTCACTGCTTTACTCACCTGAAACAGGTCTCATCCGCACGTGCACCCCTCTAGATCTTTTTCTCTACTTCCCAACCCAAGTGGAATAGCATCTCTCCCAGGGAAGGCTCCACCTCTTACCCCCTCTAATACTTACTGTCTACACTGCTCTTTTGACATCAATGCATGGGAAAGCAGTCAAAACTCCACGGCAAGTAAGAGGCTTTCTTTCCTCCATTAGACTATAAACATTTAGAAGGAAGGGATTGTGCAGCAGCTCCCATCAATTTCCACCCAGGATTTAGCACAATGCTGTACCTTCTGCAAATTCTCAATAAACACAAGTTAACTGAGTATGAAAATCTGGTATTGTCTGCAGGACAACATAATTGCTCCTACTGGATTTGTCTTCCACTAGACTTTCTAGACATAATAAACAAAGGTGGGTTTCCAACCACTTTCTGCCACTCTCAGGGTGTCCATAGTTGAAATTAGCTCTGGAGCCCCAGAGTCATGAAGACATTCGTGGGCCCAGGGGTAGCCTGAGCAGGTAGCCCTGCTTAAACGTGAGAATGCATGGCAAGGTGCTTTTTCCTCTTCATACCATGTAATGCTTGATTTTACCTCCCTGTGTAAAATCCTTGGCAAAGCCAAGGATCCATTTCTGGTTTTCAAACAATCCCTAGCACAAGCTAATGAAAGAATTGGCATTTGTAGAGCTGCTACTATGAACTAAAGCAGGCATAGCCACCAAAGAGTCAGATATAGAAAAGCAGTGATAAAGGTCTGGCCGGAGGAGAGCAGAGGAAGTTCTCAGCATGGGAATAGAACTTATGAGCCTGGGAGACATTCCAAGCCCCGTCCCAGCTCCTGAGGGAAGACAGGGAGCCCTGTGTAGGCCCTTCTTCTGAACACTGATAGAGTGCCTGGAACGGAGCCAGGAAAGTCCCCTGTGACGGGCGCCTGGAAGGGGGCGTCAATCAAGCTGTAGGCAGAGGATGGAGAAGTCTGGCTCCCTCCCCCCAGATACCAAGTAATAGTGAAATAAAAATAAACAAGGGGGGTAGTATACATGTATATTACCCAAAATGTAATAGTATAATGTATTAGGTGAGCACAGAAAATTTACATGATGCAGGGTACTTTCTCAACATAATAAAAGTATCTTACATCAAATACGTTTTCTGTACTTATCTGTTAATAATTTGCTTTATCATATTGTTGGATAATTAGGATAGTTAGACAAAGTATTCTCTCATATTTTTTTCATTGTTCCTTAAATCTGATTATATCTAACTTATCAATTCTTTTTTTTTAAATTGAAGTATAGTTGATTTACAATATTGTGTTAGTTTCACGTATATATATTTATATTTTGGCCTTATCAATTACTTTAGTGAATGATTTATCTAGGTTCTTCAATTTTTCTTTTAAAGAATTGGCTAGATATATATTTCAATTTTGTTACTTTCTTCCAGTTCCTTAATTTCTCTAATTTTCTAATTCCTTATCAGCTCCTTTTATCATTATTTATTATATCCTTCTACTTTCCTCAGATAACAGCTTATTGAATCCTTATTCCTAATTAATTAATTCTTAAGAAACTTTTGTCTAGTTCTAATAGGAAAGAAGGTATAATTTGTCCTCTCTAAATGTAGCTTTGGACATATCTGATATTTCTTAGGCAGTGGCACCCTCACTATAATCATGTTTTATACAGTCTACAATTTTATTGACCAATGAGATGTTTTAGAGATATTCTTTTTTCTTTTTTCTTTTTTTTTAATTTTCTGGTTGGTACTTTTCACTGTGGACAGAGAAAAATGATTGAAGTTTTTCCACTTTGGGCAATGACTGAAGGTCATTTTTGCAAGTGTTCCATGGCAATGAATTCTCATTCAGAGTAGAGTTTGATATATGTATTTATTGATACATATCTTTATTAATTGTCATGTTTAATTCTTTCTTTTCTGCTCTCTTTGCTCAGCAAGACAGCTGTTAATGCTTGTAGCTTTGAATTCAGTTTGACTGCATATCTTTTTGCTCATATTTACCTGTTATATATGCTTGGCTCAGAAGGATTCAAAACTGAAAAACAGGTAAGTTTATTTGAGAAATGTTTTTAGTATGCATATAGTTGTTGTTTTGTTTCAATCTGGGAGTATTTTTCTTTTCATAGGTGTATTTACATTTATTTTTCACCTTTTTTAGTCGTCTTTCTCCTGCTTCCTTGATTTTGTTTTGTTTTGTTACTGTTGTTACTGTTGGTATAAGGTCTAGGCCTTTTTAGTTTTTTGTTTTGCTTGCTCTAGATACCTGTGAGATATGCCATAGCTTTAATTTTAGTAGCGATGACTTTTATAACTGAAATAACTTGCTAAAACCTATATTTCTCAATTTTCTGAGGTCATTAATGAAACATTTAACATCTCTGCAGTATTGAGGGGTGGCCACTGCACATTCACTCTTTATCCCCCTTCTGCCCAATTCACATTTCAGGTGCATTGAGAAATTCTAGGGTTTTTGTGTCTAACTTTTGTAGTTGCATCATCATGTGTGTATATTATGTAGTTTTCCTCTCAAGAATCACAATATTTAAATTTGAATTATAATCCTAGTAACAAGAGTGAGTAACGTTTGATTTTGTATTTTTAGAGACTCAGTTACTCTTACTGGTCCCTTCACACTATGGCTAACTCCATTTAGGAGTTTTTGACTTTATTCATTGAATAAGATTAGCTCTTCTGGTCACATTTTCTGAACCATTGACTCTGTAAATATTTATTGAATCAATAATTAATTTATCTACCCCATGAGTTCACACATATTTAAGGGTTTTTCTCTTTTTTTCATACATAAACAACTGTATGACTGGGTTTTAAGTTTGGGACCCATAGGCTATTCTTTCTGGAAACACCAAGTATGTCCCTCCATTGTCCACTGGCATTTAATTAGGATGAGAGTCCTAAGGCCAGCCTGCTCTTTTTGTGCTTTATTTGAGGGCTTTTTTTTCCTGTTGTCTCTTTTGTAGGTGACGTGATTTTTTTCTCTCTCTCTAGGTGTTTAGTGTTTCTTCTGAACTTCAAGTTTGTTAACTTGATGGTGTCTCTGAGTCAATCGCTTTTTTCCAATTTCTCCTATTACACCCAAGTGAGCATTTGTAATCATCAAATTCATTTTATTTGCTCTCTTTGTTCAGATATACCAATTATTCATCATCTGCATCTTTGTCATCTTCCATATTTACACTTCATCTAAATCAGTGCCATCCTCTTTCTGCAATGGCATGACATTTCTTAGCATGTCCTTTGCTTTATTAATTTACCTTTCTGCATTGTTGATTCTGCTCATTGATGCTTATATTAAGCTTCCAATTTATGCCATAATATTTAATTTTTCTTAAGTTTACTTACTGGCTCAAACAGCTGCCCATTATCTTTTCTGTCTTATTATCTTATTTTCATCTCTGTTCACAAAGTCAATGTTTCACTAACATCCTTGAGAATGTGAAGCTGTAAATATCTTAAATTTTCCTCTATTTATTGAACTACACCTTATTTCAAAGTGTATTCTTTACCTTTCCAATTTATGTTACATCTTTGCCTTCATTTTCATCGCAGAACTTTTACATGGGCCTTGTGTTATTTTGTTGCTATATGTTCATCTTTGAATAAGAGTGTTTTCTTTTGCTGTGTTGTTACCAATATTCCAATTGTGTTCTTACAATATTCCTTGGCATCCTTCCTATTCACCTACCTACAGTTTTAATCCATCCTTCACAGACCATCAACTCCAGCCTCTCAACCCTGGTTCTATTACTCACTGCCACCCTGCTGCTTGAGACAGCTGGGGAGGGAACCATGGATGTGGGTTATCAAAGCTGACAACTTTGATCTTTATACTCTCCTTGTAAGTTCACTAACTACCCTGCACCTGGAGTCAGATTTTCCAACTTGGAGCTTATCCTACTGTGACCAGGAGATGTTTCCTTGGTTTGTGGTTACTACTCAGCTTGGGGGGTAAATTCTGCCTTTTTGGTGAAAAGTTATAATAATTAGAGAGAAGTTTTCTGTCCAGGCTATTGGGTTGCTGTTGTTATTGTTTTTGTTGTAACTTTATGTAGCTTCCCAAGCATCTTTGTTTTGGGTTGCTTATCCCTGATCAAGTCACTTCTAGATTATTTCTTACCTCTCACAGAATTCACAAGATCAGAGAAGACAAAAGTGGTGTCCATAATAGCTCTTGAATCCCAAACAGCATTGAATGTTTATTAATGAATCAAAAATAAAAATCAAGGAAAGAATTCTCCTATGTTTTCCTCAGTCTCCAGTATTATGAGTCTCCATCCTTGTAAACTGGTGACTACCAGTGAGGCTTTTAACAACTCTCTCCACTTTCTTCACACCACACTGCTCAGCTTTTTCCAAAAAGAGAGTTGTAAGTGGATTCCCAGGATAGCCGTTAAATTTGATGCCAGTTGTATTGTAGAAATATGGGATTTATGATTTTTCAAAAGTTCAGTAAACATTGTAAATGAAAACGAAAGTGGAAGTCTTCCCTCTTAGACCTATTAACATTTTATTTCTTACTATTTGCTCTAGGACCTCACATTGCCAGGGATGGCACTGGTCTCCATCTCTGGGGACCTGAGATGCCTGCTGGCCAAAGTAGGAGTGACGCATTGCTAACCATGGAACATGCTGGTTGGAGAGCTTGAAACGTGGTGCCTGATGCAAGGGCTCTTGATGCCCCGGCCGTGGGATTTTAGACAACAATGACTCCTCAGGGTCATATTTCCCATGAAAAAAGTTGGAATGTGTGCTGGGTCCAGAGCCTATGATCCAGCGATGACCGCAGCGCATGGCACGTTTCATGTGTTTCACGGGACATGGAGATGACTCTCTGGAAGGGTGGGGCAGGGGCAGGCAGGAGCGAGGTGTTGGTGGTGGAAATCAAGCCAAAGCTTCACGCTCCTGTCTGTGATGTCTGCCGTGGTGCACATCTGAGATGAATGTTGGGATAACTTTATCAAGTTTCTATGCCATGGCCTGGAAGAAGAAGCAAAGATAATCAAAATTTTCAACGACTAAGGTTAGTGAAGGAAACCGATGTCCAGAGAGTTTACGTTGACCCGAGCACATCTGCAGGACCCATGTGTTGGCACAGGTGCCAGTGTTGGGCCAGGTGCCCTGCATCTCCTCCAGCCCAGGCCCCACTGAGGCAATCAGATTTCCCCAGGTTCCTAGAGCTGCCACTCATCCCTCTCCAAAGGGGTCACCTGTACTTCTTGGCCAGGTGGAGCCACCTGGAAGACTTCCAGCCACCATGTGGGAGGACTCCTGTCCCTTCTCTCCCAGGCCTACCTGGGAAGCTGCTCCCTGAAACCTTGTAGGGAATTTTAGGGCCAGGGAGAGGGGTGCACCCTCCCCCCATGCTGCAGGTGGCCTGTTTCTGCCTTAAAATGGTATGAGAATTCTAGGGTAATCTTGGTTGTATCCTTCCAAATTTGACCCCATAGAATCAGACTTCTGTTTTCTACACTGGGAAGGCCGCTGTGCCCAGAGCCACCACAGGGCCATGTCTGGGGAGACGGGGAAGCAGGAGTCAGGAGGCACGACTCGGAGTTAAGACTGTGAGAGCAAACCCCTTAGAGAAACCTCAGGTTCCTGCTGGGACAGAAACGTGTCCATTTTTTCTACTTGGAAATTTATTATTTTCTGAACTTTTCAGAAAGGATAGTGCACCATTGCATACAATGAAATAATAAGGTTATGAATAGTGGGATTTTTTTTTAAAGTAAAGAGTGCCCAATTCCATAACGAATCTGCAGGACACAGACACAGCAAAATCATTTTACCTGGACACACAGGTAGAAAGACAAGGGCCAAGTGCGTGGCTGAAGATGGCAGAAGGGAAGGTGGCTGTGATGGTTGTGAGCTCTCGCTCTTGTGTTTTCTTTTGAATTTGTGCTGGGGTGGTTGACATGGGAAGATCTGCCGAGCAGTAGTTGTTCAATTTTACTTGAATGTGGAGAGGTCCCAGAGAGGGTCATTTCTCAAAAAAAAAAAAGGAAAAGAAAAGGATTTGGTAGCCCAAATTTTGGATCTGCCTTAATGCAGACTAAAGCTCAGAGTCTCTGAGGGATGTGTTCGCCCTTCTAGATTTCCCCGTCCAGCTTTAGCAGGAGCCAGAGAACACAGAGGTGAACAGGACGTCATCGGTAGGTGCCAGAAGTGCTGGAATCCCAGGTCGGAGGAAAGCATGAACTGCACATTGCAGAAATGGAGACGAGCTGGAGACCCTGAATCACACCACGAACCCTGTGCACCCCCAACCCTAGAGGCTCCACTTCCACAGCTCAAGTCCGAACGCTGCTTCTGAGTCATGACTAAGCTCCCACGCCCACAAGCAAACGTAGATTCTGCTTCCAGGCCTTTTGACCCTTACTGAGCAGTGATGCACATGGGCAGTGCTCTAGGTTGAATAGTGAACCCCCAAATTCATGTCCACATGGAAACTTAGAACGTGACTCTATTTGGAGATAGGGTCTTAGCAGATGGAAATCGTAAAGATGAGATCATCCTGAATCAGGTGGGCCCAAAATCCTATGACTGGTGTTCTTTATAAGACACCATGTGAAGACAGAGGTAGAGATTGGAGTGATGTGTCTATAAGCCAAGGGACACAAAAGATTTCAGGCCACCACTGGAAGCTGAGCCCTAACGGGAGAGGGGAGATCTGAATCATTCTGTATCTCCTCCCCTGCCCTGGCCTACCTCTACCTCTGTCCAGGAGCTTCTGCAGGCCACAGGGCATGTCCCACGTGTCTTCTGAAACAGGTGACCGCCTGGCTCCTCACTGGGGCTCCACGTCATGTATGCTGGGTCACCTGTCTGTGCCAAGGCTGCCCCACCCCATACTCAGCGGGGTCCAGCCCTCAGAGTGGCCGAGCCCTACTGGGTCGCATGCCTTCTCACTTTCATTTTCTCCTTTAAGGCCACTGCACACCAAAATATAAATAGAATTCTTCTCCCCCCAGCTAAAACTCAAACACTAGCTCAAGCAAGTAAGTGTTGGGAAGAGCCACTCACCCCCAGGCCCACAGGAGAGCAGTGGGCATCCTAGCATGGAGGTGGGTGGAAATTGCTCCCCCATATCCAGCAGGTCCCCCCCAGGCCCCATGTCCTGGCCTACGTGCGCTACTGGGGGTCATCACCACATATGAAACTCAGACTTTGAATAAGAAAAGTAATAATTTCTTTTCTAGATCTTTCAGCAGCTGAGAAAGTGAAATTAAAGCCCCAGTTGTAGGCCCTTGATCCTGAATGATCCCGAGTCAGAAGAAAGGAGACTGGGATTCCTGTATGGCCACTGGCCCCCAAGGCCACCCAAACTTCTTCAGCTGGCCCTTGGGCTCCGAGTGGAGACTTATGTGTTTTTCCACATCACCATAAAAGTTAATCTGCAGCTGAGGAATGTAAAGTTTCTTGTAAAATTGTGGATGGTCATTCTGGCTGCGGGGAGAAAGTCTGCATCAGAAGTGACCCACAATGGGTATTCTCTCACTGGCTCAAGATGGGAAGACCCTCAAAGAACTCTGGAATGTCCCACAGAGCAGTCACTCCACTTAGGACTGAAGTCATCTGTGCAAAGCAGAATTTTTAAGTCTTAAAGTCAATGGAAGTCTTTACTTTGCTAAAGTCTGGGACCCAGGCTCCTTTATGCCATCCTCACCCCCAGTTCCTGTTGACCAGCGGGCCTGCTTAAGGCATCTCCAGGGCATTATCTCACTAGGGCTTTGAGGACTTTGGGGTTCCCTGTGCACCACACAGGCAGAGGAGACCCAGGGGTCCTGCCTCTGAATTCCTCCCCCAACCGCCTTCTCCCACCCTACCAGGAAGCCTGCGTGTACCACGTTGCCTGAGACTTTGGGTCAGGCTGTCAAGCTCTGTAGGGGTTTCCCCAGGGATGGCCAGCAAGGTTCACTCCTGTCCCCGTGTCCTAGAGTGCCTTCACGCCTGCTAAGCCCATGTAAGGGAAGAAAGCCAGGGCCCAAACACCTGACGCCCTCACCCACCTGGATCTGCCTTCTCCTCCCATACACCTCCAACCCAGAAAAGGTGGCATTTCCTTTTCTTGCTGGGTGATAGCAACTTCCTGGACTTCACATCCCAAGATGACTCGACCCCAGAGCTAGAGTAAAACTCTGTGCTCTAACCCAGCACGCTGACCCTGTGTATGGCAACTCCAGGAATTTAGTAAATCCTTCTCTCTCCCAGCAATGCATGGCTTTTAAATCCGTTGCTTGCTGGGGACTCACAAATCTTCTTTGCCAGTCAAGGCTGAAAAACGACTTTGTTTTCCTAGCTGGTGTGCCTGCCCTTCCCGTGGAGCCCCAAAACCCACTGCTTCAATAAGCGAGGAGCCTGAGAACAACAAGATTTATAGGTTATGTAAATACATCTGAACATATTTTTTAAAATATTATCCCCGTTATGAGGTGAGGGTGCTGGTGAGTTGTGTCCGGCATTGTCTATTGAGTCAGGCAAAGTGTTAAGGCGCTTTTATTCCTGAGGTTGCTTTGTGCCCTTTGTCTGTACTGACATCTGGGACCACAGGCCAGCAAATGGGGAGCTCATGGCAAAGATTAACCAGAGAAGGGGTGGGGATGAGTGAGAGAGAGAGAGAGAGAAGTCTCCTCAATGCCCAGAAATATCTAGAACTACAAAAAAGCACCTAGGCTGTGGGTTCTGGATCTAGCCAACAGCGTCGAAAGGTTTCCGCCCTAGTTCTCTGCCTCTGCAAAGTTAGCTTGGAGAAGACCGTCCAGGTGTGTTTAGGGCCACGAGGGCAGCACAAGTGTCCTGCCAGCCCTGCTGCATGGACAGAGCTCAGGTGCTGACTGCTGACACTTCTGACATGAGCTTCTCCTCATGGAAGGATGAGCACGGACCAGGCAAGATTATCATTCAAGAGGCTCAAGGAAACAGAACTTTTCAGCATTAGAAGTACATTGAGGGCTTCCCTGGTGGCGCAGTGGTAGAGAATCCGCCTGCCGATGCAGGGGACACGGGTTCGAGCCCTGGTCCGGGAAGATCCCACATGCCACGGAGCAACTGGGCCCGTGAGCCACAACTACTGAGCCTGCACGTCTGGAGCCTGTGCTCTGCAACAAGAGAGGCCGCGATAATGAGAGGCCCACGCACCGTGATGAAGAGTGGCCCGCACTTGCCACAACTAGAGAAAGCCCTCGCACAGAAACGAAGACCCAACACAGCCAAAAATAAATAAATAAATAAATAAAAACTAAAAAAAAAAAAAAAAAGAAGTACATTGAGAACATTAAATGTTAAGAAGAAAAGAAGAAAGTGAAAACTCTTCTGTGTTTATAAGACCAAGAACTGTATTTTTTTAAACACACACATACTTGAAGCCCTTGAGTATAGAATGCTGGGAAATAGCAAGGAGCATTTGACATGTTGCTTCATTTACTATTTGTTATTTAAATGATGTCTGGTGTTTATACCTAAAGACTGTGGAATAATGTAATTGTTCCTGAGATCATTGATTTTCTTCAAAATAAATGAAGTTACATGCTTTTTTTTCAGCAGTATCACATGTAATAGGAAACTTTGCAATGGATTGACTTTGCTAATAAAGGTATTTTGATGGTGTTGGGTCCCCAGAATATCATTTTACACGATGAGCAGCAGCTCTGCCTTCTCTGAGTGAGGGTTTTTTATTTCTGTAAAATATTACCAATGTCTGGTGGCACTGCATTAGTGGAAACGCAGTGTCTTCCAGAAAGGACTTGGCGTTTGCAAAGCCCTAAGCCAGAGGGGGTTAAACTGGGCAAAAGTGCTAGTCCCTTTCCACGAAACAAAAGCCCAGGAGGTCTGCAAATGTAACCTGCGGCCTCCCTGTAGGGCCTCTGCTTCGCTACCAGCAGCGCATCGTCGCAGAGAAGCACGGTCAGCCCGTTTCTTTGATTCTCGGAATTTAGAGAGCTGAAACTAAGATCATTCTTCATCTGCTACATATCCAAAGGGGGGCTCTTTTTGCCTTTTGACTTTCTTCGTTATGTTTCGGGTGGTTTTCTCGGGAGTTCCTCAATAAGGAGAAGACATTTCTGGTGTACCTGGCTCTGCAGCTTTCGCCCGCCTGCTCGGATGCTAAGTGAGCTCCTGGGTGACAAAACCAGCCGCCTGTGAGCAGGGTGGGTGTGGAGCCAACTACCTGGGGAGTGGACTGGGGCCTGTGGGGACCTTGGTGGTGTGGCCCTGTTTGTCCCCGTTGCTCCCTCCCTACCCGTGACCCTTCCCATTCCCAAGGGAAAGCTATACCTTCAGGGCGCCAGGCCGTGGAAACTTCCTCCTGGTGCAGTAAAGTCCCAGGATCTTGGGCCGGATGGATGCTGCCGGGGACCGGCCCTGCTGATTTGTGGCCCTTCCGCGCTCTTCTCTGCCATCTCCTCCCCTTCTGGAAGTTTCTTCCGTGTTAAGCAGGCCCTTGAGACGTTGCTACCACGGTCACGTGTTGGTTCTGCCTCTCAGCTCCCACCCGCCCTTCCCCTAGTCCTGGGAGAGCCACTCTGTGACTCTGGGGCCCCCCTGATTGGGGTCAGAGCATGTGTCCTACCTAATCCTGGCACCGGAGACGCTCACTGCCCTGGCTGCAGGGTCACATGCGCGTTCCACTGTCACAAGCCTTCAGTCCCATTAAATCTTTTGTCCCCCCCCCCCCCACCCTTGCCCCTGGTGTTGCTTTCGGCCCAGCCCCCTCTTTCCTCTCCCTTCCCTGGGATCTCTGCGTGAGGCAGGGGTGTCTGCTGTCAGCAGCAGAGCCGTTTCTGCCCGGGAAGCCTAATTAACCAGTCCACCAATTAGTGGCAAAAAGCCAACCCCGTATTGCAGGTTTAGTTTATGTGTTTTCTTCTTATGTGACCGCAACTGGGAAAATCAGAGGCCTTCTGATCTGGAGTCCCCGAATGACAGAAACCTTTCCAGAGGGCTCTGGGCAACATGACTCATGTTTCTGCTGGCTGCCTCGCTCCCACGGCCCTTCATGTTCCCTTCAAAAGCACCGCCTCTCCGTCCTGGAGATGAACTTTCTAGTCGTCTTTGATGAGGACAATTCTGACCCACAGGCCGTCACCCGCTTTGTTCCGTAGAACGTTTCCAAGAGAGGCGCCCACTGCGAGGTTGGTTGGCCACCTTTGTTACAAACGCCAGTCTTGGTCTTGGGAGCATCCCTGGGTGAGTGAGCCGGTCCCTGGCTCCGCTCAGTCGTGCATCACACGAGGGAAGCCAAGGGGTCCTCTGTGCTAATGAGGGGCCACTGCCATCTCAGCCAGGACTGGAGGCCCGCAGGTGTCAGGAAATACTGCGCAGAGGCCAAGGTGCGGGAAGAAGAAGCTGAAGCCTGGCTCTGTGGGTGGCTTTGGGGGGACTGTCCGTGTGTGCTCCCATGGCACCCTCTCATCCCAGGGAAGTTTTCAAGCCTGATCCAAGCAAGGCCAGGCAGTGCCCGCCTGCCTGAAAGAGGCCCCATCTGAGCTATGTGCCGCTTTGCTTAAAGGTGCTGTGTGGACACACATGTTTCAATGGCTGCAGGAAGTTTGGTGCGAGAGATGGCAATCTCCTCAACACGTATCCCGACAAAGTGCCAGGGCCGCAGGGCCGTGGGCAGCCCCATCGCTACAACGAAAGCCAAGAGCAAGTAGCCAGCTAGCTGGAGTTTGTTTCCAACACAATGAAAACACAGATTTCTTTTCCCCCCTGAATTGTCGGAGCTGGGTAAAGGTTATTTCTGGAATCCCACAGAAAGAAAGAATCAAGGTGTTGGACATTTAGAAATCAGCTAATAATCATTTTAATGCAGTGTGTTGTTGATGTATTACTCCCAAAGTTTTCTGCTAACGGATCAGCTTGGGAAGACTAAAAGAGCTTTTCTGAATAACTTTGACCAGATGTTTCTCTCTGGGGATGACCGACCGTATCTGGGCTGGGTAAGTTGAATGTCAGAAGCTGATTTGATGGTTGAATTCCATAGGGAGAGAAACCAAGTTATTGCAACTTTATATGCATTCAGATGAAAGTAGGTAATAATAATGGCTTACTGTAAAATGAAAACAGCACTAATGATTGTATTCATTAGCAGAATGATATTTGCTGGGCTACCATTAGCAGTTATCGAATTGCAGGCAATCATAGGAATGCGAAATTAATTTCATTGAAGGAATTGAAGAATGATTTATTTACAGTGAATATCCATTCTCTGTGAAACTTCACTGACTCCATTAAAAAAAAAATACAGCTGTATCCTTCTTAGAATGTGCAACTCAAAACTAACAGTTCAAAATCTCATTATTTTATGTTTTTGTTAAAGCTTACTTTAAAAAAAATCTCCACCACTGTGCCAATTCATATGAGAACATTTTGCAAAAATGTGAGAAATGACACTTTAGGTTCTGTAACTTTATTTTGCTTTGACTGGTCTAATAGCAGAATGTAGTCATTTTTACGTTGCTGAGGTATAATTGACAGAAAGCAAGCAAGGCCTAAATGTAGTGCAATGGATTTTTCTCTGTGGCTACACGTGCATAACCATGACCCCGATCAAGACGCAGAATGTTCTAGCACCCAAGAAAGTTCCCACCCCTTCCAGGAGGTACCTACACCCCAAGGAACCACTATTCCGACTTCCAACAGCATAGATTCGTTTGCCTGAGTTTAGGTTTCATATAAATGCAATAATACTGTGTATATCATTTTGTTTCCAGCTCCCTTCCCTCAACATTGCATTTTTGAGATTCAGACACACATTGTCACGTATCAGTAGTTGGTTAATTCTTATTGTCTAATTTCAGTCTTTGCATCTTTTGTTTTGACTCGATATATGGTTGACTCTAATTGCCATTGAGAAATTTACAGTGACCTGGTTCATCTCTGATAAGATCTGAGTTTTCTGGCAGAAGAAGCAGAGGACAGAAACTTAGGAGACGTCACCCATCTGGGGGGCCTGGGGTGAGTCACTTAGCTGCTCTGACCTTGGACCCCTATCTATGAACGGTCATCAAGGATGCCAGTCCAACAGCTTTGCAAGGTCTAGAGGCAGACAAACTATGAAGGGACCCTGGGGACACCCGGAGACCCTCTGAGGGCACAGCATCAGGCAGCATGTCACCCTGGGCCCCCTGGTTTCTAAGCTCTACAATTGTGTTGTGCACTGTATTTACCATTGATTTTTTTTTTTGTAATATTAAATCTATTCTTTTTGTAGATTTGTTGTAATTGTTTTTCATTTAGCTTTTCTTTTTATTTATTTATTTATTTATTTATTTATTTATTTATGGCTGTGTTGGGTCTTTGTTTCTGCTTTCTCTAATTGTGGCAAGTGGGGGCCACTCTTCATCGCGGTGCGCGGGCCTCTCACTATCGCGGCCTCTCTTGTTGCGGAGCACAGGCTCCAGACGCGCAGGCTCAGTAATTGTGGCTCACGGGCCCAGCTGCTCTACGACATGTGGGATCTTCCCAGACCAGGGCTCGAACCCATGTCCCCTGCATTGGCAGGCAGATTCTCAACCACGACGCCACCAGGGAAGTCCTACCATTGATTTTTAAAAATCAGTTCTGAGCTCTGGTGGCAAAATCTAACTTTCATTTCTTGCTACAAACACATGATTTTCAGCCTCCTAGTTTTGACACCCCACACATACACACAGAGAGACCCCCCCTGCCCCTTTCATTGATGTAGTTCTCCATTTCCTCAAAGAGCTTATTATTTTACAGAAGTTCTCTTGGGGGCATGAGCTGCAGCAGCCCTCTCTTCTGTATTTATTTATTAATTAGCTGGCTGAGTGGGAAATCGCACCCTTTTCTTATTCATTGTTTTTTAAGGATTTGAGCTGATTATCTAAATAAACAGTGCTCTTAAAATTTTCCCTCAAGTAGAATTGCTAATCCCACCTTACATTTTTGTTAAAATAATATAAGATCCATTTCCCCCTGAATAGTCACTGTTCATTTCACCTTTTCAAGGACTGGCCGAGTCTGGGCATGGATTAAAAACCCAAGTCCAATCATACCTCCAAGTGTCCCAGAGGAAAATGAAGAAAAAAGTCTATTTGCTCCATGGTGAATAGGTGCTCACAGCTTTAAAGAACTGTCCTTCAAGTATTAGATGCATTCCAAAACTGCTTTTGTAACAGAAAACGCGATGAAAAGTCTACCTGGCCAGTTAAAAATCTCGAAGAAAAAATGACATGAACAGGAGTCCCCTGAAGTTTCCTCCCAGTGTGGAAGGTGTTGCAGTGATGAAATACTACACCTATCATCAAAATAAAGCAATGCCACATTTGATAGAGGACCTTCCCTAATTCATGGTCATAATAAAAGTTAAAGGAGGAAGAAGTTACCATTCAAAATGAGATCATTTGTGTTTGTTACAAAAAGAAGTGCAGTTCTGCCTTCATGAGCATCTGGAAGATTTCTCTTGAAATGCATCCTTTGTTAAAGCTCCGAGTACAGATAACAGCTAGGAGCCAACAGGTGCATGGCACTGGGTGATGGGAGACACAGTCAAGAGGGCAGCTTAGGCAGAAGTCAAGGTGTGTGGTCCCCCCAGAGCAGGAGGACCTGACAAAGTAAGGAGCAGGTGTGGCGCCACCTCCTTTCACCTGCCCTGTGGCCCTGCAGGTGAGGCAGAACCCAGGTGAAGCCCCGTCTGCCATTGTTCCTTCCCGCCTCCAGAGGGCTCTTCCTTAGGGTGCGTTTTGCCTCCTAAAGTCTGGATCACACAAGTAACCAGGAAAGACAGAGGGGTTTGGGTGCCCCAGGACCTATGAATGCCGCTTTATTTGGAGGCAGGGTCTTTGTAAATACGATTAAATAAGGGTCTGGAAATCATCCTGGATCTAGAGTGGGCCCTGAATCCAATGACAAATGTCCTCATGAGAGAAAGGAGATGGGGATTTGGGACCCAGAGACCCAGGATGGAAGCAGAGATTGGAGTTATACAGCTACGAACCAAGGAACACCAAGGATGACCGGAAGTCATCAAAAACGAAGCATGGAAATGATTCTCCCTCTGAAGGAACCAACCCTGATCTCAGACTTCTAGCCTCTAGAACTACAAGAGAATACATTTCTATTGTTTTAAGCCACCAAGTTCTTGGTAATATTTTATGGCAGCCACAGGAAACTAATACACCGAGGTACCCCAGACCCTGGAAGAGCTGGAGTCAAATACCAGGGACCCTTGTGCAGGTGACATCGGCAAAGAGTGACCCCGCCCCAGCCAGCTCCCCATGCAGTGCAGGTTCTAAAGCTTGGCTGGGGCTTGCTGTGCAGATTTACGCAATGAGATCAGCGCAGGGCTGGACAATAAACCAGCTGGGGAAAGGTTCTCAGTGGTTATTACCTCAGCATGGACGTACTACCGGCTGGACCTGACTTTCCAAGTTCTAAGAGGGAGAGGGGTGGAATAACTTCAGGTCACCTGAGTTGACGGAGGAGACGGTGGGGGGGGGGGGGCAGGGAACTGAGGATGCCTATTAAGGGCATCACGTTTCATGTGGACGGCATCACGTTTTACCCTCACAAGAAACCTAAAAAATCCTGTTATCCACTCCAGGTTAGAGACGAGGAAGCTGAGCTTGGACAGGGGAAATCATTGTCTGAGACCCCAGCCCCCCGGCTTGAGAAAGACAGGCTGGTTGCCCAGGTACCAGCACTAAGCCCTGCGTTGCTCCACCCCCGAGCCCATCAGGAAATGAAAGTCCAGGAGCTAGTGTGCAGATTCCTCCTCTGGACTGATGCGCTTGGGGTCGGGCTAATTTCCACCAGCGTGGTTTGGAGTTCGCCTTCAGCCATCCATGGGCTGTGGAGGGTGAAGAGTGGTGGCCAAGCCAGCGCAGATAAAAATTCAGCTCTGGTGAAAGGGGTGTCTGATGAAGCCCCTGAGTGGCTCCTAATTGCACATAAACAAATAACTTTGCAGATCGATTTTATCTGATCCCTGGAAATGTTCCCAAAGGGCCCAAGTGGGGTAAAGGTCACAGAACCCTGCAATTAAAGAAATTCCTAAATAAAACTCCTGGCTACATTAGTAAATTTCCCCAAGGGTCAGTTGGGTGTGTTTTGTGTGTGACCCACCATCCGTGATGTGCAACATCCAGGGGTGGTGGGAAACCAGCCCTGTCCCCCTACACACAGTCAGACAGTAAGAGCACAGGTAAGTTACGACTGTTTGTGACAGTTGTTTGCCTTTCCATGTGTCCACGGACCTAACTGAAACTTCTTATGCATTTCTGAGTGTAGATTTACTGAATCTAGTTTTAAGAAAGGTAGAAAAACTGCAGGGCAATAGAGAGCAGAGGTTACAGGTTAACATCATCCTAGAACTACCTGGAGAGATTGTTTTCAATGCCCTGCCTGAACCCCAGCCTGGAATTTTGACAAAACTGGCCTAGGGGAGTATCCAGCGTTGGTGATTTAACTGTGCAGAAACCACAGACCATGGACCGACATGCAACTCAGATCGGGAAAGCAGACAGAGGACTTTGAGGAAAGGAAGGAGGAACTGGTGAGTGAGATGCGGTTGGCTGACCATTTTAAAATACTGAATTAAAATGATCAGTAAGGTGTAACCTGCGTCAGAGAGCACAAGGTAGAGATAGGATTTAGCTGTGAGCACAGCAAAAACCTGGAGGAGGTGCCATTGAAGACATGGAAACCAGATGTAAAAGAGTCGTCTTTTCCACAGCCTCAGGCGGGCATAGGGATAGGTTTGATAGAATTGGCTTAAACCTTCTGGAACTTTCCACTGGTCACTCATGTTACTCCCTCAAGAGTTTAATTGCTGGACTCATTTAGCACAGTCTCCGAGACGAAAGATGTCATTGGTTGAGCTTCCAAATAAATCCGTGCATTCGTATTTTAGTAATGAAGATTAAAATCTGCTAAAACGACCTGATTAAACTGGCTATAGCCAAATCTTAGGCAACGAAATGATGAGAAACTCCTGAGGTCTGACTGAATATTGAAGCATAAAGTCCCAATAACCTGATGATCCTACAACAGGTCCAAACAGAGAGTCTGAATCCTGAGGCCTGATTTCTTTAAGAACCAAAGACATTGTCAACCCCCCAACCAAGACAGAGGGTCAGAAGAGGTGGCCCGAGAGCCTCTATCGGATGCAGTGAGGTCCGACTCTTCTGTACTCTGCAGGCCTGAGTCCACAGGCCCAGAGGCCTCCTGGCCAGAACACGTGGCCTCCCAGTGCCCAGGCTCTGCTACCCTCCCATCCTCCCGGCTACCCCCATGCACCATCCTAGAAGCTGTCTTTGGAAACCAATTTCTGAGACTCCCCGTCATCAACCTGTGTTCCTTCATCGGCCACAGCAACAGGAAAACTCACTCCAGGGACATGAGAGCCACTGGCCTGATTTCCCACCCGCGGTCCAGCCCTGGCCTCATCCTTCCGAGGCCTGACCACATCTTCCTGTTCTTGCTGGCCGGATTCGCTGGTGCGGATCTGCATTTCTAGGTTAGAACTGGGAACGTGAGCAAACTACCAGCAGCTGGAAGTCCGCCTTTGATATGCTCCCCGCCTGTCCGGAGGAGGACATACTGGGTTTTTCACTAGAAGCCTATTTTCATGCACTATGAAATTCAGGTCAAGAGTCGGACTTCCAAGGATTAGATGCATGCCTCAGCTGCATCAAAGTCACGGGTGTTTAGTAAACGCCAGGTCAATCCTGAAATCCTGAGGCAGACTTGCCCCCAAACAGCTGCATTCACCAGGCATTTCCACTGAGTCACAGGTACTGGTTTTACTCTTTATTACAACATACCGAGAATAGAGGCATACAAGCACAATCTTAGGAAGGCGTGGATCACATTGATGGCTGAGAAACGGTCTTTAATTTCTCCTGAAATGCCGAATCTCTAAATTAAAAAAGAAAAGACTTGTGTAACCTTCTCTGCCATTACAAAGTTACACAACACACTTAAAATATCACAAGATTTTAATGGGAAACGGGGCAGGAACAGTTGCAGAATTTCCCATAATTGGAAGCCCCAACCCCAGGTGCACCCATGGCCTCATCTTGGGCCTCTGTTTCCTAAGAGGCCTTTGAGGCAACCCTGTCCCTGGGACCCAATGGCTGCTGTCACTTTCCCTTTGCTCTTATTGTCACTAACTTTGCTTAATGACCTTGTTCTCTGGGACTTACCAGTTCTCCAGCAGAGAAACAGGCCTAGCTCTTTGAGGCTGGAGTTGGGGGAATTTGCTCTCTGGCCGAGACCCCAGAGTACAGGGGGCAGAGTCACGCGTGTTGTGATGGGACCATATGTTCCATACATTTTTTTTCTAATGGATGTTCAATATTTTAAGTGGCACATCAGTTTCTCTGGGGTACGCTTATCCAGTTCACTCCATCAGCTTCAATAAATGCCAGATTAAAAAGAAAGAAAAAAAAAAAGGAAGAAAGAAATAGCATGTTCTTCACTATGTGTGTGTGTGTGTGTGTGTGTGTGTGAGAGAGAGAGAGAGAGAGAATTCAAACTTCTGAATGAAAACCAAAAGACATTAACAAGACAGAGGAACAGAAAGCACCTATGAGGAAAAAGGCCAGGAACGCTTTCCCTAAACGCTGAGGTTTAACCATGTTCAGCCAGCGGATTCTCCAGGAAGGGGCTTCTCCTCTGCTTCCTCTGTGCACGGCCCCTCCCTTGGCTTTGCCTTCATATTTTCTGTGCCTTTTTGGTGAGCAGAATAAAGACCCCGGCCCAAGGTGTCAACATCCTATCCCTTAAACCTGCCACCTTACTGGGCACAGGGGAAGGGGCGTGGCAGGTGTGACTAAGTGACCGATATTGAGGCGGGGTTTCAATCTGGATGACCCGGGTGGACCTGGTGTAATCACAAGGGCCCTTACCAGTGAAAGAGGCCGGAGGGTCAGAGTGAGAGGTGTGAGGGCTGGAGCAGAGGATGGAGTGGCATGGGGCCACCGGCCAAGGAATGCAGGCAGCTTCTAGAAGCTGAAAGAGGCAAGGGAATAGATTCTCCCCTAAAGCTTCCAGAAGGAACGCCGCCCTGCCCACACGTTGACTTTAGCCCCATGAAACTGACTTCAAAGTTCTGATCTTCAGAACAGTAAGATGGTAAATGTGTGCTGGTTTAAGCCTGTAGAAGGTATAAAAGAAAGTTCTGGAACCACTGCTGCCCCCAGGGAACTTCCCATCTTGGCTCGGAGGAAGAAGACTTAGACGTGAGAATAAGAGACTGATTCGGGAAGAGGCACAGCGAGAGAAGCCGGAACCCAGTTACAAAGGCCGAAGCGCACAGACGGGGGCGCGGCTCGGAGTTTGCCTTGGGAGGCGGGACGGGCTGCGGCTCTGCTCTGGCAGCGCGGGCAGGGGCCCCCCACTCCTTCACGGCTTCTGCCTTAGCACCCCAGCTGCAGCAGGTGCAGCCCACCCGTCCTCTCTCCATCCTGCTCCGGCCTGGAAGTGGCACAGCCCGCAAGGTCAGAGGCAGGTCCTGGTCCCAGAAACGTCCAAATGGGCAGACCGCGGGGGGGACCACCTGGGTTCCATGGACATTTCAAATCTTTGAGGCGTTTCCAAAGGGGATCTCGGAGCAGGGTGGGCTTCCCCACAACCAGGGCTAAACCGGCTCTTGAGGAACTGTCTGCCCATGTTTCCAGAGGAGGCCCCGTCCCTGCCAGGAGGGCAGAAAGGAGGGGCGCGCTCACGGATGTCATCACGCAGGGGCGGCCTTCCCGCGGTTATAGGATGTGAGTGGGGTGCCTGTCGGTTGGGATCTGCACACAGGAAGGACCAGCCAGGCCGACTCTGTCCACTAACCAGCATTTTCCAACTGAGAGCTGAAAGCGGAGGGGAGGGGACGGGGAGGGCAGGGTTCTGGTTGTTTCCAGCACCAGCGCGCACGCAGTCGTGCTGCTTCGTTAGAGCAATTCCCAGACGCCTCGAACGACCCCGCGTTTCTCTGTTCCACTGTGGCTTCTCTTTTCTCCCCCAAGCCTCTTAACTGTCTCCTGGTGTCCGCCTCCGTAACTCCTGCTCTCTCCGCTGCTTTTCTCGCGGGTCCGCCTCTGATTGCCGGGAACCTCCGTGTTCCGTCTGAAGTTCAGCCACTAGCGTGGATTCAGCCTCCTACCTTGGGACCCGCTAGAGAGTGATGGCAGGATGGCTCCATGCCTGGGCCCAGGTAGTCTGGGTGGGAAGCCCAGGTCCCCAGGACAGCGTCCAGTGAACAAGGAAGGATGGCAGATGCCGAGCAAGCAGGAGGCCCCCAGGGGAGCTTGGGGTACAGAGGGGTGATGGCACTGGAAATGAAACGGGCCTGTTTTGCCTCCGATCTGTCCCAGTTCATACTCAGAGTCAAATCACGGCCATAGGAAGTACTCATTCTCCTGCCCCAAATCGACCAAGAGTCAGGAAGGGACGGTCACACCTTGGAAGTTACCTGGGGAAGGAGAGCCTGGAGTCACCACCTTCAGACTCCCCAGCTCGGACATCCGCAGCTCTCCAGGGGCAGGAAGGTCGCAGCCACGAGCCTCAGCCTGGAGCCGGCAGTGGGCCGTCCAGGGCACAGAGCCGTGACTGCAGATCGGCCGTTTGCTCTGCCCGTGCATCACAGAGGCTCCTTTGGCGATGTTGTCAATTCCTCTCCATCAGCTTTGGCGACTCTGAGAGCAAGTTTTTCAGGAGGCTAGGCTGAGTGTCATGGGGCCCGCTCTGCACACAGGGCATGAGGAAGGAACATTCACCATCCATCCTTTGATGTTTTCCAAATGGCCTCCACAGCGGCTGTCAGCAAGAAGAATTATTTTATTACATTTTCAGATGTAACCGGGAAATCTCGTTTGGAGCCACTGTTTGGATGTTAAAACGGCATAGACAGATTTTCCATAACTGGGGAACAAATTGATCCCAGCGAACACAGCAAGAGGAAGTGTCTTCGGCACAGGCGGGGAGGGCAGGGAGGGCAGGAAGGGTGGTCGTGGCTGACCGCCGAGGGGACGGGGCGGCCCTAACCCTAGCCGGGGGCCCTCCTCCACCCAGGCGGCAGGTGAGCCTTCTCCCCTGTCTGGGCCCCTCTCTCTTGTGCAGTGAGGGGTCTGGGCTGGGAAGGACTTGGCTCTAGAGGCGGAATGAGGGGCACGTGCAGAGAACAGCAGGCCCTTCATCTTGCTGAGTCGAGCAAAGGCCTGGGTTTCTATAGCGACGGCCAAATATTTGGATTTCAAGGCAGCCCCGTTTAGCCCTCTGAGAGGGTCTGGCCAAAGCCTGGGATGTATGGGATCATGTAAATCATGGTCCTCCTTCTCAGCTGGTCATCTGAAAGGAGCCCCCTCGCCTCCTCAGACACAGCTCCGAGTGTTTGGGAGGAAACGGCGGAGAGTGGGACTGGAGACCATGCCTCAGTGTGTGTGTGTGTGTGTGTGTGTGTGCACACGCGTGTGAGCACCAGGCCCATGTGTTGAACACACCAAGGTCCATGTGTCTACATGCGTGCTTGTGAGTGTACATACGTGCACCTTGCATATGTGTATGTGTGAAAGTGCCCCAGTGACAGGTGTGTGTTTCTCTGTGTTTGCATGTGTGCATGCACGTGCTGGCTCGTGCACTATGTCAGGGGAGCGTCACCCCACCCCGGGCCCCCTCTTTGCCCTCAGATGCCCCTGGAGACCGCAGCCATGTCCATGAGGCCAAGTGCTTCCTCAGTGGTCCATCCATTCTGTGTTTCCAGCCCAGCAGCGACCTCCAAAGCCACTGTGCTGTTAGGAAACCCGCCTGCCGCTGGCAAGTTCCCTTTGAAGAAAAGGAAAAGAGATCCTAGTAGGAGGCCCCTCTCCACCCAGGACTAGCCCCTGTGAGGGGGCATGTGGACCCATGAGGTCACAAGCACCTTGGTCCTCAGGGTGCCACACACACGGGGCTCAGACAGAACAATGAGAGGGACCCAGCCTTCCATGGAAGCCAGGCGGGGGGCCCGACGCAGAGTTCCCTCCGAGGGAAGAGGTAGAGGGGTGTTTCTAGTCTCCGTGTGGAGGGGACTGGGGTTCATGGTTCGTAGAGGAAAGACCCAGCAGGTCGTGGTCCCAGAGCTGGCCACCTCCCATGATGTACACCAGAGCAGTCTGTTGCCGCTTCTCTAGGAGCATTTTCTACCCCTAAATTTATCTCACTCTCTGCTTCCAAATCACAATCTCAAAGACATGATGCATAAGAAACTTGATGACGCTTCTTGGGCAACCATGGAGAGAAGCAGGAAGAAAGACCACTGACAGTCAAGAGCACCTGGGTGGGAGCTAGCACCCAAATGCCCACACCACCGCCACCCCACCCGCAGGGGCACCCAGCATCCTGAGCGGGTGAGAAACTGGCAATGCCGCCCACATCAGGCTGGCACCATCTCTGCCCATTGTTTACATGGCAGGGCGAGAAGCAGGCCCCCCTGTGCTCTGTGTCCTGCACAGAAGGGACCCGAAGCCAGGAGCCTGGCCCATGCGTAATCTTGGAGTGAAGCTCCACGCAGGACAGGACAGGAGTGGAAGCTACGCCCGTGCCCGACCGAACACAGAGAAGGACCTGAGAGACAGTTAACAAACCCCGCAGCCCTGAGGACATTGTCTTACCCAACAGCTCAACACAGAACGGAGTTTAATTCTCACTTCCTTGAAACCCAGGAGAGCAGGAAACTTGCCAGCAAGGTCCTGAAGGGAAGAGGAAGGAATGCATAACCCCGTAATTACCAGAGAGAGATGTGCGCACCGTATTTTGCTAAATTCGCAGTCAACTAGAAGAATCAAACGAGTCGCCCAAGGTAAAAAATCTACACTTGAGGTATGAATTTAACTGACAAAAATCAAATGGAAGATGAGAGCGGACAATTTAGGAGTTGGAAAGCTTAAATGTTCAAGGAGAGTTTTCTTTCTGAGGAGAATGACCACTAAGATTCAAAGTGAAGGGGAGACAAATGAAAACGTGGCCTTTGGTTTTTTCTCCTTCTCGGAAGGTGGGTCTCCATTGCAGAGCAGGAAATGAGGAAAGGTCCATGTGGAATCCACGTCACGACCACCTTCACCAAGAGAAAACGTCTCAATGAGAATCATCTTGATTCCAGCCTTGTCACTACGGCCCGAAAGCTAGACATAAATTATCAAAATATCCTTTGAACGTTGGTCCATTAGAAGCTTCAAAGAGAATGTGGAATGCCACGGAAGAGTGGGAAATTACCCAAGACTGGGACGGGTGGAGTGCAGGCTGGGTCCTCGCCCCTCTAGACTTACACACTTAATCGTGAAATCGTGCACTTAGTGAGAGGCAAGGCCGGTCTCGCACAGATGAGAGGAAGGGGTGTTTTGTGAACATAAGATAGAGATGCAGCCCTGAACCTCCCACCAGGCCCTCTGGGTATCCAGTGCTCATCTCCAAACAGACGGAGAATATTTTCTCCTCCGCATCCCGGCTCTGTTTCCAGCTGTCGGTGGAAGCCGCACCCGTGTGAATGGATGGAAGGGGAGCCCTGTGGAGGTGGGCTCGCCTCACCTGCAGCTCCAGCAAATTTACGTGAAATTGATTATTGACTGATGGCCGCGCCCCAGCCGCCCATCTCCTGGCAGCGCGCCGCTCCACTTGGTGAGTTCATTCCGTCTCTAGAACAGAGGTACGTGCACACAGAGCAGCACGACGAGAAAAGCACCAGGAAATGGGCTTCTGTTCCTCCGATTTCCTGCGGGGGCTCTGGACGGCCCTCCAGGCAGCGGTGCCTCTCCGGAAGGGTGTTTGCGCCCTTGGGGTGAGTCTTGGGGGGGGGCTGCGGGTGACGTGAGAGGCTTGGAAGAGTTGGCCTGGCAGCTTCTCCAAAGGAGAGAGAGCTGGGATCAGGAGGCCTGATTGAAAATGTACAGAAGTTCTGGATTACTTTGCATAAGATGTTCACCTCTGGTTTTTCCCTCTTTGCCACTGGCGATGGGGGACAACTGGCGTGGGTTCTGCTTGGCTCTCTGTGGCCAGATACACTGGACTAAAACGCAGGGCAAACAGAAGGGAGACATGAAGCTTGGTGACCCGAGGGGGCAGTGATTGAACCTGGGAAGAAGCCAGGACCGTGACACAAGGCTTCCCCTCGCCTCCTGTTCGCCTCACTCGTTCCCCACCCAACAAGCCAAGTTACTGACCCAAGTCAGAAATTCTGGCTGATGTGGTGAAAAATCCTGATATGCATGCAGATGTGCAAGGGAACTTCTATAGGGTGAGTCCAATTCCTAATTTGACGGGGGATAAAGGAAGCAGAGCAGAGGCTGGAGGCAAAGTCTTCAAATTCTCAATCCGTCAGTGCCCACCAGCTACCGTGGATCCCAGAACACAGCAAAGGATGTGAATTGAACACTCACACGTTCGGATGCAAATCATCATCGTCACCATTGTTGTTATTATTACCGACACGTAAATTGTCTTTTCCTGGTTTCATGGAGTATAGTTTAGAATAAAAAAAATAAATGATACATACATAAGTTGTATGTATTGACTAGCTTCCAGCATTAGTGAATAAGGGAAAGTTAAGACTATTAAGTATTCTAGTTAATACTGTAAGTTACTACAGCTGTAACTTACAGATGTTTGTAACAGCATCATTTATAATAGTGAAAAGTTAGAAATAACTTACAGTCTATAATCCGGGAGACTTTTGTTACGTCTATTAAATGGAATACGATACAGCCATTAACAACTATGCTTTCAAAAACATTTTAAAGTTTTTAATACAATTGTGTTTATAATATAACAGTGAGATTAAAATGTACTTACTGTGTGTGTAGCGTAATCCCAATTTTGTTATGTAGGTAGACAACAAAGTTGTTTGTTTATGTGCATGTGTGTTTTCTTCATCGCAACCTTTGTATATTTCTCAAATTTCTATGATAATCATGTATCATTTATGAAGAATAATTTATTTTTCAAGGTACTATGACTTTTTTAGAATTTTTGTTTATTTTTAATTATGAAATATTTCAAACAGAAACAGAAAATAAAAATGTCGACATATTCATCTCTCAAGTTTAACTTGGATTATCATATTTAACCATATTTAACACATTTAATATATTTGTATTGAGACATTTTTGAAATAAATTGTCACAGCTCCAGCTGCAGCCACACCCCCGCACAATCATTACTCTGAAGTGGGAGTCATTCTCACATGTGTTTTTCTGCTTTTACTACATATTTATTTTCCCATAAATGATGTGTACTCCGGATGAGTCTTTTAAAATTTTACATAAACACTATCGTTTGTGATTTTAAAAGTCATTACAATTTTTTAACTTGACGTTGTGATTTTTTGGTCCACGCAGAGGCGTGTGGATCTGGTTCATTAATTTTTAACTCATGTATGAGGTACTCCTTTGTATGAACAAACTATGATTTGCTTATTTGATCCTCTGTTGTTGGAGAGCCAGAGTGTAATTCAGTACTGTTTTTGCTGATACAGACGGTGCTACAAAGCACATCTTTTTAGATGTCCCCTTGGACATGAGCTGAGAGTTTCTTTAGAAAGATGTCTGGAAGCAGAATGGCCGGGATGTAGGGTGTGAGCGCCTTCCATTTCCCCAGGTCTTACAAAATTACCCTCTAACGGGTATGCCACAATTTACCGTCTGTGGCCGGCAGAATAATGGCACCCCAAAGATGTCCATGGGTAATCCCCAAAACCTGTGACAACGTTATGTTACAAGGGGGAACTAAGTTTGCAGAAGGAATTAAGTTTGCTAAACTGCTGATTGTAAAATAAGGAGATGCTCCTGGATTACCCAGGTGGGCCCAGTGTAGTCACAAGGGTCCCTTAACTATGGAAGACAGAGGCAGGTCGGTCAGTGGTAAAGTGCTGCTGGCTTTGAAGATGGAGGAATGTACCGGGAGCTGAGGGATGTGGGCAGCATGCAGAGGCTGGAAAAGGCAAGGAAGCGGATTCTCTCCTAGAGCTTCTAGAAGCAACACAACCCTGCTAACACTTTGATGTAGCCCTGTGAGACCCATTTCAGGCTTCTGATCCCCAGAACTATCAGGTAATAAATTTGTTCTGCTTTAAGCCCCTAAGTTTGTGATGACTGATTACAGCAGCCGTAGGAAACTAACACACACTTCCATCGGCAATGTTTGCATCCTCGTTTCCCCACATCCTTACAAACACTAAGTGATACCCAACTTGCCAATATGCTTCTATTTAATGGGTAGGAAATTATCTCACTGTGGTTTTACTTTGTATTCCTCTGGAGACTAAGCAATTGAGCTCTTCTCCTAGGATATTAATAATTATTATTGCCTTTTCTGCAATTTCCCAGTTTATATACTTTGCCCATTTTTCTATTGGATGGTTTGTCTTTTTCCTATTTATTTGTAGGATTTCTTAAAATATTCTGGAAGCTGATCCTTTAGAAATTATATAAATTGTTGTATTAGTTTCCTAGGGCTGCCTTAATAAAGCAACACAACCTGGATGGCTTAGAAAAACGGACAATGATTCTAAGAGTTCTGGGGGATAGAGTCTGAAATCAGGGTGTCTGCAGGGCCATGCTCTTCCCAGTGCTTCCGGCGGGAGCATCTTTCCTGACTCTTCCAGCTTCTGGGGGCTCCAGGTGTTCCTCGGCCTGTGGCAGCATCACTCCAATCTCTGCCTCTGTCTTCTCACAGCCTTCTCCCTGTGTATCTGTGTCTGTGCTCACTTTTCTTTCTTCTTAAAGGACACCAGTCTTTTTGGATTAGAGCCCCACCCTTCTCTAGCATGACAACAATTTAATTTAACTAATTATATCTGCAACTACCCTGTCTCCAACTAAAGTCACTTTCTGATGTACTAGGGGCCAGGACTTCAACAGATCTTTCTTGGAGGTGACATAATTTAACACAAGACACTGTAAATATCTTCTACCAAATTACAGCTTATCTTTTACGTTTGTTAACGAAATCTTTTGTCAAATGGAAACATTTAATTTTAATGCACCCATATTTATCCCTTTTTTTTCATTGTTATGGCTTTTTGTATCTTTTTATGAAATACTTTTCTATCCAGATGTCATAAAAGAGTTTGTCAATAACTATTAAAAAAAAAAAAAAAGTAGCCACAAATATTCCTCACATCACTCAAAAAATGACAAAGGTCCAGACGGTTTTACTTCTATAGTTCTTAGATTTTTAAGAACAGGTAATTCATATCTTATGCAAACTATTCTAGGAAATAGAAATAGAAAGAAAGCTCTCCAACTCATTCATGAGTTTAGAATAACCTTGGAACCACATTAGCAAGCAACACTTGAAGAGGAGAAAATTGAACTGCCTTTTATTAACACAGACTCAAGATCCTAAGTATAGTATTAACCAGTGAATATTATAATGTATTAAAAATACATGTCTTGACAAAGTAAGGTTTATCTCAGAAATATAAGGATGATTTAATTTGATCAAAACTGTTGATGTTATTCACCTCACAAACAAATTACAGAAGAATATATATATATGTGTATGTGTATAATATATTCATCTCACTAGAAACAGAATATAAAATTCAATAAAATTCCACAGCCACTCCAGATTCAAAAATACAAACATAATAAATTAAGAACTGAATGCCAAATAGTCAACCAAAATCCTATAGCAAAATTGATACTTGGCCCTGAGATGTTACTCTGCAATCTTGTCTTGGCATTGACTTGATAGAGAATGTGTCTTTTGTAGTTCCAATTCAACACCCTAAAAGAGGTTAAGTGGTTTGTCCAGTTTCTTTATCAATAAAATAGAAAGAACTGTAATTTCCTCCTCCTGCAGTGGCTGCAAGTTTGCATGGATAATGTCCACATTACCATGGGCAGGACACAGGTTCTGTCTTGCCACCGCTGGATTCTGGTACTGAGAGCAGTGCCAGGTACAGAGCAGGTGCTAAGTTCAAACATGTGGCTGGAGACTTTAGTTCCTTCCATCGATGGTGAGACTGGTGATATTAATTTGTTCACTGTGCACTGATTGAGTGCCCCCTCTGGGCTAGACAATGTACCAGGCACTGGGACACTTTAGTTCTTCATAAACTTTCTACCACTACTAAAACAAATAAGAGCTATATCATATTGTTCTAAAAATATCAACGTAATAGAGAGATGAAAGACAAAAAGCAGAAAGGAAGAGGTAAGAGGTCATTTGCAAATTATGATTATATTCCTGAAAGAGCAAAGAAAAGCAACTGTTAAAACCAGTAGAAGCAGTAAGAGAATTTAGTTCAGAACTAGTGGAAATTGACATGTAAAAACAGTATCTTCCCTATATGTGAAGAATAATCAGATAGGAAATCAAATGAGGGGAAAATCATACTCCTTAATATTAGCAAGAAAGTTAACAATAACAAAAGGAAACTTCGACTTCAACTGAGAGACATGAATAAGGTCTTGAATAAATTCAAACATATACTTTGTACTTTGCTAAACAATTCAGTATTGTAAGGATATCAGTTCTCCCCAACTTAATCTATAAATGCATTGCAATCCCAGTCAAGACACCAATGAGATTTTTGAGGGAAAGTTGGTGAATTATCCCAATGTTCATTTAAAAACACCAAAATACAAGAAAAGTCTGAGAAATTCTCAAAAAAAAAATTGCTGCATACTAACCTTCACAGATAGTAATATGCATTTGAAAACTGCAAAACATTAAAGCAGGTACTGACTGAGAAATAGGCAGTGAAATTAGGAGGAGAGATTTTAAAAGGCCAAGTGTAAACAAACTACATCTGGGAATTTTAAATGTGATAAAGGTGGCATTTCAAATCCATAAGGAAAAGATCAAAGATCAGGCATTTGGAATTCCTACCTCTCCTTTTTCACCAAAATTATTTCCAGATAAATTACAGATTTAAATGTAGTAATGAAAGTGTAAGCCTATTAGAAGAAAAAAATTGAGAGCATTTCATATTATTATCTTGAAGTGGGCAAAGTCTTCTTCGCAAAACACAAGATCCAGAAGCCAAAAAGGACAAGTTCAATCCACTTAACCACATATTTAATAATATAAATTTTCAAACATTGCATCATAAATCAAGTAAAAAAAATCTGAAGAAAAGATATTTAATTAAGAAATATTTTGTAACGTGAATGGTAAAGTTCTATATAAATTATCAGAAAAAAGGGAGATAATTCATTAGAAAAACGAGCATAGGCTACAAATAGAAAGGTAAATAAATACACATGGCCAGCGAAATCTGACAACACTCAATTTATAATTAAAGAAATGCAATTGAAACAGTATTTAGAGGACAATTGTTACCTATCAAGGCCAGGGGCTGAGAATTGGGCTCTCTCCAATGGCCTCACTGATAGGATTATAAGGATGGGATCATAAAATAGGATTATTATTCTCAAATGAAATTAACCCATCAGTTCCATTTCAGGGAATTTATTCTACAGATAAAGTTCACAAAGACATATAGAAATGGATGTTCAAGGCAGCAAAATTAGAAAATCCTGAATGCTGAATGCATTATGGTAAATTATCCCCTCTCTTCTATTGTGCCTTTAAAAAGCTGGGTTAGCTGGCATGCAAGATACCCATGTCAGATAAAAATTCAAGTTTCTAGTGATATTGTGGTTTGATCATATGCTTTTATTTCTCCAAAAACAATCTGTGTGTGTGTGTGTGTGTGTGTGTGTGTGTGTGTGTATGAGTATGAGTGTGCATGTGTAAGAAAATAAAATTTCTGGGAGTTTACTCAAGAAACAAAATAATGAACAGGGATTAAATGTACAGAGGGAGACTGGAGTTATCAAGACAGAAAGAGTCTTTCTTTTAATTTTTTATTTTTTTGGTTCAGGTTGACTTTTAACCAGGTCCATGTATTACTTTTATCATATAAAATAGTAATAAAGCAATTCTAAAACTAGAAGACAGAATTTAAAAAGATAGATTTATAAAAGCCTTGAAGAGAAAATGATCTTGGGGATGCCATGTCTTTAATTAAAAGCATACTTTTGCTCCTAACCCTTTAGCGTTTCCTGTTCAGCTTTGATTCTTATTCTCAAATGTCTTTCTTTATCTCTCTGTACCTTGAAGTGGACATTCTGCATGCTTCCTTCTGAGCACCCTGCAATAGATTATATTCCATTTCCTGATTCTCTTGAGATAGAGACCCCATCCGCAGAACGGAAAGCGGCCAGGCAAGGAGGCCTCAGCCAGGACAGTAAACCATGGCTCTGCCCTCCATCCTCCTTGCCTTCGTGAGCTTATCAGTGTTTCCAGATACGCACTGTCTCTGGGAAATGTCTGGTCTCACCTTACCATTTCTGCCCTCAGTTTATTGACATTAACCCACAACTGGTGCTGGCTTACCCCAAACTCAGACAAATACGTGCAGACAGAAAGACAGACAGAGAGACAGAAACAGAGCTCTTGAATGAATTTACCCAAGAACTCTCAATTAGAAAATCTAGAAAGACACTACGTTTAGGTCAGCATACATATAAGTTTTGTGTTTTATGCTTTACTATTGTTTTTATTTTGAATTTTGTATCCTGATCTTCTCAAAATTGAGCATCAGTGGTTTTCATCAGGCTTGGCCACAATGTAGAAGAGGTTGTCACCTAGGAAGACCATTTGCTCCTGCATGTTTCTGTTTGTTATAAAGTCCTTCTAAAAAGTACACCCAAAAGTCAATTTTCATTCTGACTCTTCTGCAAAGTGATTCTGCAGCTTCTTCCATAAGCAGTTTGTCCCGCTTTACCTTCAGGACCTTTACATGTGGTTATGAACATACAAATAATCCAGAGCTCACTATCCAAGAATCCCATCACTAATTACATTCAGGTAATAGCACATTGATAGACATTGGAGGTCAAATAAAACTTACCCTCCAGATAATAAAGTGTTGATGGATTTCTGACTATTTATGATTATAATTATTTTTCCCCACAAAACCAACAGAATCTTTGTGCATCTTCTTTATTAGAATAAAGGTAAATGTAGACAGGGGCTTAATTCGAAATGCATACAGAATAATTATTTTTAACATCATTATCAAAATGATGAGACTTGAGTTCTCCAGTGTCATTCTTACCTATCCCACAAGGACTTTGCAGTTGCCAAACATTGCATTTTCTCTGCACTGAGCAATTGGGAAGTAGCTCTGAAGCTGCGTTTTTCTTTTTTTCCTCTTCACAACTATTGCAAGGATTTTATCATCGTCCCTCATTTAGTACAAAAAAAAGGACGTAGAGTGGGAAAGAGCGAGCATTCTAAATGTTAGCATAAATGTCAAGGTGAAAAGAATGGCAAACCCTAAAAAAACTCCCTGATAAAGCCTGGGAAGACTCTTATTTTATTTCAATGACAACCTCTACTTCCAACCCAAGTTTCAAGCCATAAACAATTGATGCCATCTTAAATACAAAGTCGCTTAACCACATTGCCAGAGAATAAACCATTCACAACATTTAATTTGACCTCTAAACCTGAACAGCCTTCCTAAAGTTTCAGTTTAAGGACAGACTGCTGTGTTGCCCCTGTCAAGGACAGACACACAGTAAAAGGCATTTTTAATTGATTCTTCATTCCTTTTTTTATTATTATTTCAGAGGCTCCAGGAAGAGCAAGGAATCAGGTGATGTGTAAGAGAGAAGAAAGGGAAGCAGCTATGAAGACACAATTATGTATTCACACTCTGTCTGAGTCTTCAAACATGCAGTTGAAAAGTGATGAACTCCGTTAAAATTTTTTATATTTCTCAAAATCTAAATGTTTGACATCCTGTAGTAAAAAATGTCTGGGTGCTTAGAGGATTTGTTTCCTTCAGATCTTTGAAGCTGTGTTGACATCACAACAATTTGAAACACAATGATGTACCTGAGGGGATGTTCAGTGAGCCAGTCTCTGAATGGGGTGTTCAAATTCATAGAACATGTCTCACTTACACTGAGAATTGAACACAGCCCATATTCAACTTTATTCTTTTATGTTTTTAAATTAAAATATACACACATGCACCTATAATGCTGTATATAGTAAAATAGAGAAGGAAGTGAATAAATATTACAGTAGTAAAATAAATAAGGAAGTAAATAAATATTTTACACTGGTGGTTTCAAATGATAGAAAAAAATCAAAATTAAAATAATTCTTTCTTCCCCTACCCTACCCCCATTCTCCAGAAGTAGCCACTTTTAATAGTTTCAGTGGTTTTGGTTCTTCTGGAAGTTACAACTATCTTTGTATAATGTAGATGTACTCTTATTTCCAGATTTACCTGTTATCATATAGTATCTACTGACTTCACTTTATGTAAAATTATAAATTGAACTTACTTCCATTATTTCCACCTTCTCTTCCTTTCTACCTTCCACTGGCTCTTTTAGAGGATACATTTATAACTTTAATAATATATCTAAATCCTGAAAGCTTAACTTTAGATACTATCTATCGAACTCTATTGCCAGGAAAATCAGGAAATTAGAATATAATCACTTTTTTCTCTTTCTCTTTATCCTAACCTCTGAATTTTGTTAAATTATTTTGTACACATTGTCAATATTTTCAATAATTACACTCTGTCCTATAACTATAATTGCCATTCATGATTTATCTATAATTATATTTGTCAAACTTTAGTGTGCATAAAATAACTTAAGAAACTTATTAAAAGATATTGAAGCCAATTTACTGCCAGCCATATTGAAGTGACTGGTACCAAACTAGTCTTGCAGCCATAAACAGCCATAAGACTGGACAAAAATATATGAGGCAATTGTTTTGAGGCATTGAACAAGTGACCACATCAGACCAGGATCTCTGAGAGATGGGAAATTCATGAAGTGATCTCCACAGCTTCCCTGGTATACTTCCAAGGCACAATTGTCAACCATGGTGCAGAGGGTAGCAATCCCAATGAGCTTAGGGACAGACATCAGAGTTCAGGCAAAATGGCTCAAATCTGTACAGCAGAGGATGGTAGAAGACAGGAAGAAGGGCTGCAAAGATAAAACTCCAGAATCTATGTTGGAAACCCTTGCAAGTCTGAGGCTGAGGGCTGGGCTGTACATTTGTAGGGCGAGACTACCTGAAGCTTACCAGGTAGCAAATGAAACAGGACTGAACATAGCACAGAGACATGAGAGGTCAAGCAGTGAGGGGAGAAAGTCAGTACCAGGAACATGGGAGCTTTGGTCCTGCCAGAGTGGAGAGACCTCATAGACACCTCTTTGATGCCACAGGCATGCAACTGAGACACTACAAAGACCTCTCCTTGGGAGTAAAGACTACACCCTAGAGTGAGAGCTATTCTAGATCACTCCAACAAAGTGTAAAACCAAACTCAGCCATCATCTGCAGGAAGACAGTATTTGGATATTGAATTCTAACAAGTTGGACCAGCTCAGCACACACTTTAGGCTTTCCACAGCCCTGCACAAGCCAAGCATAAAACCAAACATACACAAGTCAACATGATCAACATGTAATTGAACTGCCTGCTAGAACAAGAGTCAATTCTCTTCAGGGATAGATAAGGGAATCCAGAGTTGCTATAACAAATAATTTCCAATGCCCAGTGTTCAATCAAAAAGCAATAGATATATAAATAAATAGGAAATTTTGAATCCAGTCAATAGAAACTAAACTTGAGATGGTCTAGATGTTAATTTTAGGGGACAAAGTCTTTAAAGCAGCTAGTATAAGTATGTTCAAAGAATCAAATGAAAAAAAAGGTCAAATAATTAAAGAAAAATATGGTCTTCATGATGGAACAAATAAGAACTCTAAGAAGATTAGTAGAAACTACAAAAAGGATCCAAAAGGAAATTCTAGACCTGAAAGGTAAACATTAAAATTAAAAACTCACTGGCTGGACCTCACAGCGTATTAGGAATAGCAGAGGAAGACAGAGTCAGTGAGTGTATAGTCAAATCAATAGAAATTATCCAATATGAAGAACAGAAAGAGAAAATTTATTAAAGAAAAAGAATAAGACTCTTGGAGATCTGTAGGACAATATCAGATGTTCCTGGTAAACTAGAAAACGAAAGAGTAAGATTGGGGCAGAAAAAATTATTTGGAGAAATAATGACTAGAAGTGTGAGAAATTTTATGAAAAAACATTGATTTACAGATTTAAGAAGTTAAGTGAACCTCAAGCATCAAAATATAGAGAAAAATACAACTAGACAAGTTATAGTTATACTGCTGAAAATAAAAACAAACAAACAAAAATTACTGAAAGCAGCCAGAAGAAAAAAAGATAGATTATATACAGGAGAACAGGGATAATAAAAATTGCTGATTTCTCACAAGATACAATAGAGGCCAAAAGACAATGAGATAAAATGGTTTCAAGAACTGAGAGGAAAACCTCAACTTTGTCCATTGAAAATATATTTCAAAACTGTAAATAAAATGGAGGTGTTTTCCGATAAACAAAAGCTGAGATATCTCCTTATCAGCAATCTTTCCTACAACAAATGCTAAAGGATCTTCATTAGGCTAAAGGAACCATATGGGGAGTTGGATCTGTAGGAAAGAAACAAGAAGACCAAAAATGGTAAATAAATGAGTAGACATTTAAGAATTGAGCTTTCTTACTTCTTGAAATTTACTTAAGAGAAAACTAAACATTTAAAGCCAAAATAAAAACATTGTAAGATGAAGTTTACAATGTGTGTATAAATAAAAGGTATGACAGCAATTTCACAAAGTATGAGGATAGAATAGAATTGTAGTATTGTGTGGTTGTTACATTTTTAAACTGTAAACTATGAAGTTTGTAGCAGGGAGCAGGAAGTGTGAGGTGTCTAATGGAAAGATAAAAGTGTGAAGTAAGAAATGGGAAATGTCAGACATTAAGGATGGATTGTGACATAGGAAGAAGTATAGTAAATGGGCTCTAAACAGATGAATACATTTATATTTGTGTATATTGTTAATAACACTAGAAAATAAAGACGTATAGCTAAGCCAATAAAATAAATAAAATAGAACAATAAAAAGAAACTTGATTTACGCAAAAAAGATAGAAAAAGAGCAAAAGAAGAACACCAAAAAAACAAAGCAAGATGGTAAACTTCAAACCACATCAATAATTACATTAAAATTAAATGAACTCTAAACCCTTAATTAAAAGGCAGAAATTATAATAATGGATTAAAAAAGAAGGAACCAAAGAGATGTATTTTAAATATAAAGACATAGATCAGTTGAAAGCAAAAGGGTGGAAAAAGGTATACCATGCTGAGAGTCAGCATAAGGAGGCTGGCATGGCTGTTAAAAATCAAAGTCGATTTCAAGGCAAAGAGTATTCTAAGGGATATTATGTAATGAAAACAAAGACACTCCATCTTCATCTAGAAGGCAAAAAAATCCCAAATATGTCACAACTAAGACCAAAACATCAAAATTGCTGAATAAAAACGATAATTAAAGGGAGAAATAGACACATCCCATTCATAATCAGAGATCTCATGTCACTAAATTCCTACCATTTAAAGAGAACCAAGCCATTGGTTATCTTTACTTTTATGGGGTCACTTTATTCATGTCCTTTCTTGTTTTTACACCTTCTACTTACACCTTTTCTGTAGTTCATTTTGCTGGAGTATTTCCTCAAGAAGTGTCTGCAGATAGGACCATGGAACTTGCCATGGAGGGCGGCTTCATTCAAGGACTCAGGCCACTAACTCCTTTGTAATGTACGTTTCTGGAAAGAAAAGATACTATTTTATAACAGTTACATCACTTGAAGAACCTGTCATTTCAGCAGGTTGGATGAGCTTAAAATCTAAGATCTATTATTAACAATGTGGCTTTTGATGTTAATTTTTCTCTAAACATTGTTGGTCTTCATCTAGATATGTCTAAAGAAGGGTGGGTGAGACATTTCCATGATAAATGAAGTGCCTTGCATTACTTTATGTGATAGAATGATGACATTTCTCAAAGCAGCTCCACCCTTCTCAATATTCTCCCCTCCATAACCTTACCCAGCAGCTGGAGATGGGGCTGTTTGGTAAGGTTTTATTCTCTGAAATATGAATGGTCAGAGTAATTAAAATATGGCCTCTAGTTTTCCAGACTCACATTTAATTCGTTACCTTTCATTGTTTCTCAGGTCATTTTGAACTGATAAACTGACCCTGAAATTGTAGACAACCTTATTTATTACTGTGTCCTGTGCTATGAAAGGGTATAACACAGATGACCTAGCCATTTCCAAATGCTTATCTTTACCATTCTCATCCTCAAATGGCCTCTACATGAAATATATATATAAATATATATGTATGCATGTGTATGCTTATGTATATTAAACATATAAACACAGATATATATATATATATATATATATATATATATATATATATATATATAAATTCCCATCAAAAATTTCTGGGATATATTTGTATACAGAACCACTTAAAGCACTTTAGAAATGTTTCTTCAACTTTTTTCCACCAACATTTTTACCCTTTTGAGTTAGTTTATGTTATAATTTTACAGTATCGATTTTATCATACTTTGTCATAAAACCCCTTTGTCTGCATTTAAAGGTGCAAAGAAAATATAATAAATGCTGACTTTCTAAGGAACTTAAAAGGCAAAACACTTTTTGAATCATGCTATAAGGAGACTCATAGAGAAAGAATCTGATTAAATCCACTTTCAGCTGAAAATTTCTAAGCATTATATTAATGACCTTGAAGATTGTCCAGCAGAACTATCTTGTGGGTATGAATTCCTTCAAAGGTTGAAATATAGGTTAGAACTCTCCAGAGGCTCCTGTGATATCAAATAAAAAGCTTAATCAATTTGTAGGAGCAAAAAGGTGGACATGCTTTAGAGCACCAAAAATTGATACTCTGAAATCTACAATTATTGGAACTGAAAGTAACTAACTTGAAGTCTGATAAGATTTCTTTCTGCCAAGTGTTTCTTCTGCTTGGGCAGACATGAAAGGAAAAACAAATTTCAGTGGATTTGAAAACAACAGAACATTGTAAATGTGTCAGAACTTCCATGCTATAAAAATGTCATCTTATCTGGCCAAAGGTTAAATCCCTTATCCTGATAAATACATTGGCACAGAGACCCTTTCAGTTGTCACCCACTATTAACCCCTGCAATGTGACTTTAAAGCTTGTGTCTAAGCAGAGTTGATCTGGTGTTGGGTCTATGGCATAGAAGTCTGTGTACCTAAGGCCAGGCAGCAGGCATTTGCCCTGCATCTGTCTGTATGAAATGCAAGCACACCTATTACTGTTGGAATTACTGGATATTGTCAGACAAAAAAGGAAACTTCCCAGATTAAAGAAACACCTATACATGTCTATATATTCCCCATTTTTGTTACATGGGAGGGTATCACCATCATGAACCCACCATGACCGACACCTCCAAGGGCTGCCAGGTAAGTAACAAGGGCGCTAGCTGAGTTTTTCTCCTTGGGATTCAATGACGAGTCTAGTAAGAATTCAGAAATCTGTTCCTGATGAACAGGAGGGAGGAAAGTAGATCCTGATGATCTTGAAAGTTTAGCAAAGCACTTGAGAATTATCCATGCTGTCTTGTGATAAGTTAAGCTTTGTACCTCCCAGGTGAAGCTCCAAATTGAAATACTAGATTTGCACTGATTTTGAAGTACTTAACTGAAGCCTAGTGTCAGTTTGCTTTCTTTTGTTTTCTCCAAAGCATTTGTGAGCATGTTCTGTCCAGATAGCCTTGCTGATTTATTCATGATTGAAAGTGTCGGGCAGTGGAGCCAACAGGAGACTCAGAGGGATCTCTGATGGGGGCCAGGGGGGGAGCTTTGGGGAGATGTGGCCTGTCCTCTGAAGAACTTACTTTCATTAAACTACAACTGTGCTGGGGGGAAAAAGCAGCCTCCCCGTAACTCCATGTGGTCAAGGCTGACCTTAGGCAAGACCATTCTTTAAGAAGAAACTCGAACACGCCCTTTGCCTAGTAGGAAGTTGCTGTGGCTACAATGACGTCACCTGGAATCACAGCACCCCTTTGGTATCAACATGGGCAAACCAGGGGCCACGTGAGCAAAAAGGGTAAAATTAGAGAAAGAAGTACAAAGTAGGATTTTTTCCCCCTAAAATTAGGGCATAGATCATTTTCAAATCATCAACTATTGGTTGCCAAATATGAAAACATTTAAGATCCACCTAAATAATTTTGTGTCTTTAATCACCATTTATACCACTACCATTTATACAATATATATTATTTATATCCACTAGTTTTCATTTTTTTAGTATTTTTAAAAAATTTAATATATTTAAAATTATCCTAATTATGTTTATGCCCCAAGCTGGAATACCAAAAACACAATTTAAAAAATATGAATAGCTAGATTTTGAAGATGAAGAGATCAAGTGGCTCTCTTGAAAGTTGCCAATAATACAGTCTAAATAGTAATGATGAGTGGAATTTTTATTAATTTTTTCTTGATTAACAATTTAAGAAACTATTTTTATAACTTATCTCCTAATAGAGAATGGTCTTAGTTTTTGGAAATTAAAGCTGTAAGAAAAACCTGATTTAGCCACAACCTATACATTACCAAGACATACATTTGCTGACTCTGTTTCATATCATGCAGAGGTGCAAAAAAAGTGCTATGGAAATATGATTCATACTGTTCAGATGAGGACATATTTTAGAAAAAGACATCAGGTTATAAAGAGTATCATTTGCTTACCCTTTCAGAAGTGGAAATAATCGTGTTGAGATCCCTTTGGTTCCGGTAGCTTTCCCAAAAGTTGTTCCTTTTCAATTCCGACAGTGGCTGATTGGCTAATAGGATGCTTTAATCACAAGGTGCTGATGTTTTTAGGTTGTGATTCCTTTTTTCATGCTTTAGACTCAGAAAAAACTAAATGGAACTTGGTTTCCCCCATCCTTGACCCCCAAATCCTCAGGGAGAGCAGACAGGTTTTGTTTTCTGGACACTGTTCTCAAACTCTCTGTGGTGAAGGAGCTCTGTAGAGTAAAATAAAAACGAATTACTAGAAAAAAAAATTTAAAACCAAACGTATAAAAAAGTCAGTTTTAATTATTAAAGTCAACAGACCTGTATTACTCAGTCAAAAAGTCATAAAGTTTTCCAAGCACTGCTTCTAAGTTTCTACACTTTCCTCTTTATGGACCAGAGATGAACATTTCATGAGTTTCCCCCTGTTCTCAGGCACAGTTCTAGAAGGTTGGGCTCCCTAGGAGGTGATGACCAGAAGCTTTTCTGTATCTCAGAACTGCACTGAAGACAGCCCTCATCCAAGCCAAGGCCACTGGTGGAAATAATCAGAGATAATTCTAAAGGGAAAAGATGATGGCTGCATTCTCTCTCTCTCTCTCTCTCTCTCTTTCTTTCTTTTTCTGTTTTTCTTTTTTCTGGATGAATATGAAAGGCTCCACCCTAAATTGGCTTTCTAGAGCTGCAAATTGAAGAGCAGGTACTGGAATTTTTGCACACCAGGACCTTGCCTGAGGGAAGAATAACCCAGGAAAAAGCAAAGGGAACGGGTGAAAAGGGGAAAGGCTCTGTATATCAGAAAGACTTCCACTGAGGGCATTGCTGCTGCCCACTGGGACCACAGAGCCCAGTAATAGGAGAGGCTTCAAGTTCAAGAGTGGTGAGGACTCTGGGGAGGACATCAGACGGACCAGCATAAACGAGTGGTTCCTCCCTGCTTTTTTTGGACTGTTCTAACCCAACCCATGGTCAAAGGGGGTGTTAAAACAATGGCCGGATTATCCACTAATATCATAGTTGAGATTTAAGCAGGACTTAATATTTAGATTAAGAAAAAAATTAATGTGCCAAAACTAAGATGTTAGTGCATTTCATACTCACACATTCGTTTCAGACCATGAAGGAGAAGCCATTTCCATTTGTGATAGCCTGTCAAAAGTTGTAGGTAATTAAAATGCAAGATGGCTATCTAGGTTCTTTTCACATACTAGTGTTTAAAGACTATCTCCTGAGTGATTGAACTGTTCCCATGCATTTAACGTTCAGATGTGGAAAGGAATATAAACATGGGAGGAAAAGACAGAAAATAGGGAAGGGCACCATCAGAACCCTAGAGACTTGGAGGGGTTTCTGTGAGATGTGGTTGAGCATCTGGGGAGAGAGCTGTGGGTACCACTCCTCCAACCAGACCCTCCACCATGCTCTGGGCTTGCTCAGGGTTCCAGGGCCCTGGAGACTTGAGATATGGGTGGCCTCCAGACTTGCAGAATCCACAGAGTCCCAGGATGATAACAGAGTCAGAATCTGGGGAGGCTCTAACTTCCAGTGTAGGGCATTGCTGCCACATTCCCAATGATGGAAACTGTGCTTGTTAGCTGAGCAGCAACCCTCTTTTCTAACTCCGGGCTACCCAAGAAACGTGGAAGAGTGCCTTAGGAATAGTGAGGGGGAGTGATTCTGGACTGAAAGCCTCCAGTTGATCAATGATTTGGTCCTTCGATTTGACAAAGTTGAACTACAGTAAATCTAAGACGTTCTCATTATTGTTTATCTGAGCCTAGAATACCTTAATAGAGGCCACCCCTCCCAGAATGTTCCATAGGCTAATATGCAGTGAATAATCACTGGGTTTATGAAGAGATTAAGAATTTCAAAAGAGACAGACCAATCTGAAAAATCATAGCAAATGTTTGCCTGGAAAACCAAGATGATCAGGATATAGCAGGGAAGTTTAGAGAGTGTATTACTTTTGTATTGCTGCGTAACAAATCAGCACAAATTTAGTGGCTTAAAAAAGTGCACAGTTATTATATCACCATTTCTGTGGGTCAGGAGTTTGATCACAGCATGGCTGGGTCCTCTGCTCGTGGTCTCAGAAGGCTGAAGACAAGGTGCTGGCCAGGATGTGCTCTCATCTGGAGATCTGACTGGTACAGAATCTGCTTCCAAGCTCACTCACGATATTGACAGAAATCATGTCCTTGTGTCTGAATTGAGGGCTTCAGTTTCTAGTTATTGGTCCAAGGCCATCCTCGGGTCCTAGGGGCTGCCCACAGTTCATTGCTCTGCAGGCCCCTCCAGAAGCTGTTCATAACGTGACTGCCTGCTCCTTCAAGCACCAGAAGTGAGAATCGCTCAAGTGCATGCCAGGAAGACAAATATGTACACGTAACTAACACGGACACACACACAGCCTCACAGACACATATGCACAGTCTCAGGAATGTCATCCCCTCACCTTTACCCTATAATATAGTTAAAAGTAAGTCTTAGTTTCTGCCCATACTGAGGATTACATGGGGCATGAACATGGGTCCTCTGTAGGGTCTGTCCAACACGGAGTGTCTAATTCCCTCTCTCAACACTAAAGAGAGCATGCGTCTATGAAAAGGGAATAAAAAGAAATGAGATCTGTGTGTTTGTGTGTGTGTGTGTGTGTGTGTGTGTGTTTAAGGAACTAGCAAAAAACATACTGGAAAATCCAAAAAACTATCTAGGATTTATTCATTGTTTTCATTTTCTCGATTTGAAAGCTAAATAATAGAGTGGAATGTGGTAAAAGGAAAGTAGACACACATGGAAGAAGTTTCAGGAAATTCAACATGTATATATTAGGAATCCCATAAAAAGCGTGCAGAGGAAAACTATTAGTAAAAAGACAGTTGTTTTTTTTTTTGCTGAAGAAACTCTTCTTTTCCTTAAATGTAAGTTTTTACAGATAATGAACACCCCAGCATCAAAATAATAATTGTGATAATAATACATGCTCTACATAGACATACTTCTGTAAAAATTTTAAATATTTCTGTGTATAGGCAGGGGGAAAAAGAAAATTACTTATACTCTTATAACTTCTAATAATAAACCAATCTTGTCCTCAAATATCCTAAATGCTGTGACACAAAAGAACATCATCTACAAAGTTTAGAGGGAAATTATATGGGCACCCAAACCATCATTTTTATGATTTATAAATTGTATACCCGCACCTATGCTAATGGAAAATCATTTGAAGATGAGCTTCAGGAAGCTGAAAAATAAATCAAAATAACTATTTCAGGGAAAAGGAATTCATAGTGTAAAAAATGGAACATAGGAAAAAAACTACAAAAATTCAAAAGTTAATGTCTAAATAGTTTTAATATGATAATAAAACTAATTGCAAATGTCAAAAAAATCTGAGTGGTAGGAAAACAATGTAAAGTAATGTAATAACAATAATAGAAATAATTATCTGCATGAAAAATCCAATTGTTTTAACAAAACCTGAGAGGTGGGTAGAAAAAAAAGGAGGGAATGAAAGTGTGGTGAATTTTTTTATCCCATGAGTTGGGGAGAAATGTCAAATTTGCTGTTAACAACAAAAGATATAAAATAACTAGGAATCAGTATGAAATCTGTAAAACCTGCACAAACTATGTTTCTGTATAAAAGACCCAGAATGCTAAAGAAGTCAATCCTTCCTCCAAATTAATCTACAGATTTAAGGTAATTTCAATAAAATTCCCAACAGGAATTTTTTTCAATAATAAAATAATCCTAAAGTTCATTTGAAAAAATGATCATGTTAAGAGTTAAAAGATGAATGAGGGGACCTGCCTAAGAAAACATCAGTGAACATTAAAGACCAGTGTTTTACTGCTGCAGAGACAGACAGATACATAAAACAGAATGGAACATCTTGAAACAGACCCAAGAATATGATAGTGACATTTCAAATCAAGATGAAATAAATGGTATTGGAGGAAATGGCTATTCATTTAGGGAAAAAAAATTAGATTCAGGCCTCAGATAAATTCCAAAGGGACTTAAATTTGTCATAAAAATCACAAAATAGCAGAAAATACCTGTTAAAAAAATCTGTACCATATGAGAATCAGGACACCCATCTGAGGATAACACCGAAGGCAAAACTATAGGGGAAAATATTGGTACATTTAACTGTATAAAAATGTTACACTACCGGTGGTCAGAAAATAACACAGAAAAACTAAAGTGCTAACAGTAAGCTGAGAAAATGTGGATGCTAAAATAGAAAAGCAGAGCTTTTACAAATTGATACCAAAAAAATAAAAGCCTCAATGGAGAAATGAGCAAAGGAACAGGGCATTCACCAAGATGAATCACAAATTCCTAACAAACCTGTTATATTCAAAGATGCAAAATTTAGCCCGGTAAAACATCCACCCCTGTCACCCATAGAGTAGAAAATATTCAAGGTACTTAGAAGGACAGATGCTTTCTGGTGAGGATAAAGGTGCAGGGACAGAGCATCTCAGGCACTGCCACCGGCGGGGTGAATTGATACAATTTTTCTGGAAGACATTTTGGCAAGAGAAATAAAAAGCAATTTCACTCCTGTCAGTTTTCCCCAAGAAAATGATCGTGGGCACACAGAGTTAGCTAAAGTGATGTTCTTCAAAGGGATATTTATAAGAACAAAAATGTACTGGTTAAGGAAAAGCCTGGACAATCAATAGCATAGGGACTGCTTAAACAATGACACTGAGAGAGAGCTTCACAATATATTACGAGACAAGTGTTGCAAGACAGTTATGTCATATATCTCCTTTTTTAAAATCACGAAGTACATCTGCATGGAAAAACACAATATAAGTTTATCTTGCTTCAGTGAGCGCCAAATGTTTTCTCCATCCAGTGGTTGTAAGTGTCAAAACCTCAACAATGTTAACAAAAACAGCTCTGAGGTATAAAGAAAGCATCCCGCCGTTCTCCCACCTAACTGCGGAGTGGGGTCTTTGGTGAGTATCGCCTCCTTTTGCATTCATCATTCTGAACACGTGGGTGAATTTACAATAAGCAGGAAAGATCGTGGGTGTACTCAGGAAATCCAGAGTGACCTACCCTTTAAATCACGGGAGTGCCACCTGGCCATTAATCCAACCTCACTCTGATTTTTCAGCATATGGCGAAACTATTCCAAAGACATTGTGACCAAGAAAAAGTAGTTTGTGAAAGCTGCACGGATGGGTCATGCTTGGCTGGTAACACCAACTGGCAGAATGAGTGCAATTTTTAAAATATGAAATACAAATTTTTATCAAAGGAGAAGTAAAACATTATAGCTTTAGGTTCATTAAACCCGGCTCACATTCTGGGATTCCAAAAATACAGCACTGGCTATTTAAACTTGCAGCTTGACGAAACTGCTCGGAATCAAGCCCTGGAGACCGGGGCCGAGGCGCATGCAGGTCTGTCCCCTCCCCTCTGCTGGGCTCTAGTGGGCCCGGCAAGCTCCTTCCTCCTCCCCACCCTGGGGAAATAGATGGCAGCAGCAGGGGCTGTGCGGGTTCATTCTGGCTGGGGCTGGCCGGTTCCCCTTGCCCTCCCGGGGATGCCCCAGTCCACCCCTCAGGACCGTGCCCTGCTCCTCTCACCGAGGAACCTGTAAGTGGGGCGCCCTTGAGCGCAGGGCGGGTGCCCTTCCAGTGTGGCCCACACTGCCTCTTGGGGATCTACACCCTGGGGTGTGGGTCAGTGTGGGCTCCAGAGGCAGGCATGACCGCAGGCTGCTGTCACTCCTGAGCCCTCCCGCCCTCAGCAGTGAGTGGTCCTTCGAGAGCACTCCATACCTCCCAGAACCACTATGAGCTGACCGCTCAGTGCACGTGCTTGGCCCGGGATAAGGGAACCACAAATGGGTACCGTGATGATTATAAGCTGCTGTAGACGTCGGGAGAGGAAGGCTGTCATGCACAAAGAAGGGCAAGAGCTGCGGGGTTCCGGGGAGCTCCCTGGCTCCTTCTTTCCTCCTGCATCTCGAAAGCTTCCCGCGCTCCATCAGTTGTCCCAGTGTACTGCCTGCCTTGTCTGTTGTCTGCTTCTCCCTCTCCTCTCTCCTTTTCGTCTTCTGATGCACAGCTCTCCCAGCTCAAACACCTTCCCCAAGTGAACTGGGGCTCCCATCTGGGCTCTGGACTTTCCTTCATCACCAAACCCCTGGCAGGCCCTTTGCCCCGGGCATCTGCACAACCCCCACCTCCAGATGGCCTGCACTCCCCTCCGCACACCCCCGCTCTCAGAAGTCTCTGAGTTTATCCTCTTCCCACTGAATTAATAAAGGAAAATGAAGACCATTTTAAGATGCACTCTTTAATAAAAGATATATTTTGCCTCAAGTATAGAGTTTAGCTAAAGATATTGATCCAACTCATGAGCCAAATGAAAATTATATTTATCCTACTCCCAACAACATATTCATTATTTTTTATTGATCAACAGAATTCAGGTTTCTGTGAGATAGAAAACCGCTTCGCCAATATAATCGGAATAGCAGCATTTAAAATTAGCCTTGTGAATAGATGGAAACATGTTGCCAAATAATGAAAATAGTTTTCGCTCTTCTGCTCTCCTTTGGGTGGCCCTGGTGACAGGGAGTGACACCATCAGCCTTCCTTTATGTCTGTCAGCCTCCAGATCCTTACTCCTCACTCTTTGTTTGAAATTAGACAACTGGCTATTTTTATACCAAGTTTCTTTTCTTTTTGGGGGGGGGGGGGTGGGGAGGAGGAGGGAGGGAGGGAGCTATAATTAAAGAAAATTAGCTGTGATGGTACAAGGCAAGCTTTGCAATACAGCGTTCCAGTAGCAATAAAAGATTTCTCCATTGAGAACAAGTTTCTATTCACCTAGAACTGATCTTATAATTCAAACACACTCTGGCTGTGAAATCTCGCCAGCAAAGTCCTTACGAGCGATATCATCTTAAATGCAGGCAGTGAAAACTGGGGCGATATTGCTAATAACACCGCTGCATTAATTAATTGCTATATAATTTGCAAAATAAAAAGAACATTGGGAACAAAGCGATATAATATTTACCAGTGCTGAAAATTAGAAATAAATATTCAACATGCCCTTTTTGAGTCATACAAGCAAGCAGTTTTGAATAATAAGGCAGGACAAAGTCTTTTACCCAGGAAAAGCTAATGATTTCTGCATTTTGCTGCTGGTGAGGAATTGAAGGATGGCTGATTTGAATCTTCCTTCAATCTCCCATCAATAAAACACAGACAAGGCAGAGGCGAAAGCTGATCTGGGAGAGTCATGCTTTTATAATTGCTTTTTACCCTCAGGCATTTGAAATCCAGAGGGTCAGGAGTCCTTGTGAGAAAGCGAGTGTAGCCAAGAGGCCCAGTCAAAACCCTGAGACAGAAATTAATTTGTTTGTGAGGCTCAGGTCTAATTTGAGGAAAGAGAACACTTCGTGGCACTTTATAATGTTATAACCTAATTAAAGATGGATCCATGTAAAATATTTATGCAAACTTTACCAAACCTGAAGATTCTAATCTCATTTGAGAGGTTAGCTGACTTGCGGGACCAAAAACAATTCCTAAAACAAGCTTCTGGACCAGGAATCCGGAAGGCAAATTATTAAAAACAAAAAAAAACGTATTGCAAAATTTTCACTCTTTTGGGTACCTATTATTCATTTTAATTAGGGAGACCTAATCTCATGCTGCAATTCCTGACTGCTTGGTTACTGGGTAAGTCCAGGTTGCTTTATTCAAGTATACCGTAACCTCTTTTTTTTTTTTTTTCTTTTCCTATTTTACTCCATGATGAGAATTTGAAGGGAAAATTTGCATTTCTTAGGGTTTTGCATCTGCTGCTATAAGCCTACCTGGGGCTGGTTCAGCCCAGAGCCCCACCCTGGAGGTCTTTAGTAAGTACGCAGCCGGGTAAGCAGGAAGCAAGCCACTCTGCCAGAAAAAATGAGTGAACAAAACCTAGTGTGACAAGAGCACCGTGATCCAGGGTCTCACCCTCACTCAATGTCTGACCCATCATATTGCAAATGAATATTTCACTGGGACTCCAGGTGAGGCCATTCAGATAAAAGCCTTTCCAGGGCTGCCTTATTTTCATCCTTTTACCTAATAGATAAAATAATAATGAGTAACAGGTAAATAATAGGTAAAAAAAAATTGTAATGAGATCAAAATCTAAGTAAACACAGTGACAACGCAAATGTGCTTTCAAGCACCTGTTGTTTGCTGAACCCACCCTCACAGAAGTACTAGGTTCCTCATCTGGGCAAGACTTGCTCCTCTGATATCAGTTTTGAGGCTGGCATCCACTGGTACCGTCATGGACAGCATCTCCGGCAGCCTAAGGTCCACCCACCTGCCTGGCCAGCACAAGGGCAGACGCCTGTCTTCCCTAAGATGCGGTTTGCAGGCCCCAAACGGACCCGCCCCTTTGGCTGGCCAGTGGCCTGACGTAGACTCGGAAGTGCGTCCTCTGTCTGACTCAGCAGAGGCCTGGCTTCTCTGAGGCCAGAGAGAGACTGGCCGCAATCCCAGGAGAGGCTTCCCCACCAGGAGAGGCTCACACAGGCTTGAGGCAGCTTCACAAAATCGGGGGCTTTGTGGGCCAGGACCTCAGAGATCATCCTGGGCAGAACTTTTTTTCTTTATTTAGTAAAAATATGTATAACGTCAAATTGGACAAATTAACCGTTTTGAATGTACAATGCATGGCATTAATTACATTCACAATGTTATGCAACCATCACCACTTTCTATTTCCAAAACTTTTCCATCACCCCAAACAGAAATTGTAACAATTAAGGAATTACTCCAGATTCCACCACCCCCAGCTCTCGGCCCCTCGCAGCCTCCGATCTACTTTCTGCTCTATGAATTCTGGGCTCATACTTTTCATGCCTCAAGTTTCCTCTTCCAGAGTGTTCTTGGCAAAGACAGGGAGGGAAGGTAGCTGAGAAGGTGCCCGTCATGAAGGAGGCAGTGTTGGGGGCCAGTAGAGAAGAAGGATGGAGGGAGGGATACCCAGGGCCCAGGAGCACTGAGGCCACTGGAGGAAGGGGCTGCCCAGGGCCAACACGGGGCCAAAAGATGGACAAAATTTCCAGCCCCAAGGCCAAGCTAGGAAGGACCTGGCTAGGGGTCTAAAGGGATAAAGGAAGAGGCACTTCTCAGATATGTACATCCCTTTAGGACCACAGAAGCGAGAACTTTCAGTGATGCATCACCCAAGCATCCAGACTGAGCCACTGGGCTGCAATCACCTGGCAGGTGAGATGGTCAAGTCTGGAGAAGGCCAGAGGCCGCCCACAGCAAGGTCTGTCCCATGCCAGACTTCCAGCCCCTGGATGGAGAAAACGTTTTCTGGGCATCTGGCAACAGTTCTCTGGGCTGAATCCTTCAGTGGGTGTCATGGAGGTTCAGTTTGACTCTGCTTAGGAGACTAGGGGTTCTGAAAGCAAATGAGGAAAATTTCCAAATAAAGATGGAATAAATGAATTCATTTCCATTAAGTTCACATTTAGAATCCGGGCAGGCAAGCACTGAAGGCCACCTGGGTCCGTGTCCTGTCAGCACCTGGGTGACCTCTCTCAGCTTTAGAAGCACCTGACTCCTTCCTGCCCGGGGAAGTGCCACCATGCAATCAGGTGACACTTTCCAAGCAAAGTAGACTTTTCTGTTGGGCTCTGTATCGTGAAGCTGGATGTGTGAGAAAATGGCTATAATACGTCTTATTTTAGAACTACATCTGACCCATTCTAAGGGTCCCCAGTGCCCCATAAAATGCTCGCCTCCTAAGGAAGAACTTAATGAGAGTTAGTCATAAATCACCTTATTTAACAGTTATGTTTGTTTACTCAGCACCTGACTTAAAACTGTTGGTTGACCTTGTTTGTCATGAGCTGAGATGGGTGGGGTTTACTTAGTGATGCCCAGGACGCGAGCCAACCGTCCCCACTCCCACCCCTGAGAGCACCCCCCCCCCCCCGAGTCTGATTGGGGAAGCAAGAATGGACTCTCCTAGCAAACCTCAAACCCACTGCTGCATTTGCTCCTTCCCCAAGGACGGATGGAATGAAGTCCAAGGACCAAAGCCAGATGGTTGCTGCATGTTTCGAACAGTAAGCCCTAAGCCGGAGACTTAAGAAAAGCAAATAAGAATAAGCATTCCAAGCTTTTCCATATACATTCCAAAAAAGGGGGAAAATACCTCTTGAGTGTTAATTCTCTGGGATGGTTTTTCTGAAGACAACCCTTCATATGTGAAAACACAGCAGGATTGCCTTGGAAGGAGAGACAGGGACACCGGTGACAACGCTGATAGCGATTTGCTTTGTTCGTCGATTCACCCTCTGCCAGGAGAGACCCACTGGGTGCCTCTGCAGGCCGGGTCTTGGGGGATGGGGGCAGCTCCCGAGCAGACCCCCTGCCAGTGGAGGTCAACCTGCCCATCAGCATCAATAACATTTCCCTCGTGTCTTGAATGGAGCGTTCCTTGAATGATGAAACGAAAACAAAATGACTTCCGGACTTCGTAGTTCTGGTCTAAAGAAAGCTACTTTTATTAGTCATTTTAGGAATATCTTTCATTAGAATCTGAAGGATAATGTTTTGAACCTCATTCTGAAGGGGAAAAACAGGAGGCCACCCAGCCCTGAGGCACAGCCAAAGGAGTGGCCCAGGCGTAAAGGAGTTTCCCTGGATGTTGGCGGCAGAATACAAGCCCCCATCCTCTCGGGTAAAGACGAGCCCATCACGGGTGCATTTTCAGTTTTCATAATTATAACATGTCTTTCACTGAAGATGACCATCTACCATCCACGCTGACAATACGAGGTAGTGGTATGATGTCAGGAGCCTCCTTGAGCTGGATTTTCTTACTCGAGGAAAGCTGACCTACACGTTCCCCTTTCCAAAGAGAGGACCCGTTGGCCCATGAATTTGGAAAGAGCTACCAGTCTCTTCCCTAGGACTTCCCAGGGCTCCCCTGCACCCACGTGCCCTGTCCATCTTGGAGAGAGAGCTGGGTAAGCACCTACCAGGAGGACGTGCTCAGACCACACCCCGAACTGCGTGGACCCTCGGTGAGAAGCCTTTGCTTCCTTGCATCTGAAATCAGGGAGTCCGCTCTGCAAGCGTGTCAGAGGGCACTTCTCTGAGCAGTAAAGTGTCACCATTTTTATTGCCAGAAAGTGTTAGACAACTGTCTCTGTAGTGAGTGAGGCCGCCAGTAAATTTGCACTTGGTTTCTACCGGCTCTGAGCCTTCTCATTTTCACACTTCTCAGCTATTGAAGATGTGCTCTGGAGCAGAAGTTAAAACATGATATGGATACTCCAAAATGGGATCTCAGCAGCTGATAAAGCTTTCTGTGTTCATCCGTGTGGTGGGTTAAGAAGAGATTCTGTTGCCAAGAAGCGTGTCTTCATGATCCTGGAATAAATTACTCCAAAGCGGTGCTTACATTCAACTTAGTGACTCACCCTCACACTAACTATGTGAGCAGAGGAGAAGACATCATCAAAATTCAGAGACGAGGCCAAAAGGAGGGGTGAGCAATAAATGAAAAAATACATAAACAAGGGAAGTTGGATGCCCCAGGAAAAGAGCTCTGTGCCGTCTTGAAGAAAAGCTTTTTAAGTAAAAGTAACGTTATTTATACTACCATTTTCAAATAAGGAGCCCAATCTAGGAATCAAAGATTTTTTCTTGCTGTGTCCACTTGGGAGAATATTTTCAATAGCTCTATGTCTAAGGTTCTATTTTAAAAATGTGAATGTACAATCCAAATAACACCCTGCTGTTCATTAAAAAATAAATCACAGCCAGCTGCTGACCGGTACCTATATCAGGTCTGGCAAAACTTTACATGAGACCTCGGGAAAAAAAAAAAAAAACACACAACTTCCTCATGCATTGATATGATCTGTAGAATATATAACGTTCACTTAAAGCCATCTGTACCAACATGAAAATTTAACTCTCTCGGAAGGGAATCAATCAAATGCTGGTACTAAAATTAGAATTCCGTGTAGGAGATATAGATTAATACTCTCAAAAATAATCAAAACTAAACAGAAACTCCTAGAGGAGAGATGTTTATTTCCTGACTCTTCAGACGCGATGAGATTTTTGGAAAAAAATAGGACCTTTCACAAAGTGATTATTATACCAGGGCCGTCACATTTTACTAACACGAATTCATAAGGTGACCCCAGAGATCAACAATAAAACACAATTTTATAATGGGCTGAAATAGGCAGAAAGTTTCAGCATCCATGTCCTCTAGCCAAATAGCTTCCCCTCGGTTCTGCCGTTTCAGGGATAGCTCCCTGGATGGCCTCAGTTCCAGGCCCCGTTAAGATGAGATGCCATCGGGTCGCCTGAAATTGCGTGGCATTCTTGATAGAGGAGATAAGGTCCTTGCCCTTTCACAACTGTCTTGGCTTTTATGCTGGCTCTCTCAGGCCCCCTCCCAGTCTGTAAAATGGAGGTAAATTAAACCGATTATGAACTAGGCAGGAGTCGAAACACTTTGCCAAATTGGAGCGCCAGCTTCCGAAGCCCTTGCCGGCTACCTTCCCTTCCCGAGGCAATCAGCAGCCGACTGTCTCCTTCAGCTGCCCTTGCCACTTCAGGGTGTGTCTGGAAACAGCTTTGCAGATGGCCTCGTAGGTTTTACAGGAAATATTACTTAAACATTGAAAAGGATCACATTTCTCCTGTTCGGAATTACAAATCTGGATTTCATTTTCTCTCTCGCTTTTTATTCCCCCTCCCAACCCTGGGAAAAAATGTAGCTATTATATACGAGATGCAGGAAGCATTTGGGAATTTTTTTAATACACCCCTAGCACTCACTCATTCTCTCACTCTTTATGTATATTTACACCCATGCATAGAAAATCTGTTTGCATGTAGTATATAAATACACACAGACTCACAATCCTGTTATTTCATTTATAAATGAACGAAAGTATACAGGAGGAAGAAACTCGTGAAAACTGAGAGGATTGCTTCTTCTCCTTTTTTCCTTCTTTTTTTAATCTTCTGTAGCACAAGAAAAAAAAATTCATCGCTCAACTCACTTGGATAACTAAAACATGAACTGTTTCTCTCACACTGGCTTCTCTTTATGCATTTTATTCAGATTCATGGAGATCAGGGGAATTCCTATTGTTGAGAAAATGATTAGCATCAATAAACAATTAAGATAGTAGCAGGGAAGGTGAGTTTGACGGAAGCTATCCTGTGTCACGGGCGTTTTCCACACTCCTCATGATGGGCAAATGGGAGAAATTGTGAAATCAACGTTCCACAGGGAAAGGCAGTTCCCCTAGTCTTTATTAAATGCCCGCTTCCCAATTTTAGAAAACATTTCCCCAGAAGGGAGGTTCACCGACACAGACGGAGCTCCAGCTGAACTCAGGAATGTGATCAGAGCCACAGGGGCGAACGCGAAGGCTGCGTTCTCCTCCCTGAGTGTGAAGGGGCCTCTGGAGGTCCCCCCACCTCGGGCCACGCTGCAGGTGGCCTCAGAGGGACCCAGCCCGGCTGAGATCAGGGAGCCCCATCGCCTGCACTCGGAAATCTGCTGCTACACTTTGCATTTTAATATTTCTAAAGCGAGCGCAGACAGGGAGAAAGTGACCCAGCCAGGTAGGGACATCGTCCCCTTCAACGCAGGGTCGGGAGGCGTCCCTAAACGCCGCTCCCATCTACGCAGCGGCCATGCTGTGTGCCCAGCTGTGAATACGGTGCTGGAGGAGGACAGGGTCAATGCCAGCTTTTTCTTGGACTTGCAGCCCTTCCCTGGAACGTCAAGGGCGAGGCGCCAGCAATGCCGGGCACCACCACACCGTGCCTGAGTCGCCGGGTGTTTGCACTGCCGGGCTGGAGGGTTTTCCCTCTGGGTTGAAACACAGTAAACAAGGCTCCAGGCAGCACCCCAGCGATGCCCTGCCAGCCCCCTGCCCCCGGCCCTCACCTCCGCGGCACAGATGCTTCTCCTGCCATCTGGAACCGCCTTCCTGTGCCTCCACCTCATTAACTCCCCATCTCATTTCATACTTCCTCAAAATGTCTCTTTTCTCCTCTGTCTCTCTTGCACCCCGGCCTGAAATACCTGTTTGCCTTATCACGTGTACCATCCTCGGAGGGCCCATGGGATCCCAGAACCCAGAGGTGCAGGGGGGCCAGGACCCAGGAGCTGGCCTGCCTGGGAGGTGAGAGGCCTGGGCACCCCTACACTGCCGCCCCTGCCCTTCCTTCTGCACGTGGTCTCCTCTGGCCGAGAGGGGCAGGCGGGGGCGAGGAGGGACCCCAGCAGAGCGCTGGCGGCCGACAGCACGGGCCCAGCAGCTGCGCGGGAAGGTGGGCGTCCGCCCCGGGGGCATCGCTTCGGCTGTGGGGAGCCCCTCTGAGCCTCCACTCCCTGCCCTGTTAGAGAGACAGATGGCGATCCCAGTGACATCCTCAGAGACAGCTCCCCAAGGGCAGAGACCACTCCTGTGCCAGCCTGGCTCTCGGTGGAGACACTGTGGCAATAATCAGAAGGAGGGGAAGAGAAGCTTGACCGGGGGTCCGGGAGGCAGAGGAGGGGGGCGGGGCAGGCCCCCGGAACGGAGGGCGGAGAAGCCTAGAGTCACAGGCCGGGCCCTGGGATTGTCCCACCTGGGGCAGTGGCCCTCCCTCTGGAAACCCATTCCGTGCTAACATCTGTACGCTGCCCCTTCCAGAATCAAGCAGCACAGACCCTAAAATTGGGAAGATGTGGTGCTTCGCGGGACCCTCGGCCAGGCCTGGGGATGGGGCAGAACAGCACGATCACCTCAACTGCGAAGAGGAAATGCCCGAGTCGCACCCACTCCCACCCTGCATAGACCACTGTGCTGACGCCCTAACCCCGTCCCAGAGCCGCCGGCCCCTGGACACCCCCCCCCTTCCGAGGGACCGACACTGCGGGAGCCGGGGCCCACTCCTGGGGCTGCGGGGGGCCTGACTTACCTCGTAGACCATCCCAGGCCCTCCTGCAAGCAACTCCCACACGGCACTGATGGGCCTCCACAGACACAGCCAAAGGAAGGGCGGGTGCGCCTGTGGCCTGGCACCTGGGAGAGAAACAAACAGATTTAGGAAGCCAGGTGCCAAGGTCTGAAGCGATTAGAGGAGTCAGGCGAAAGATCACTGCTGGGAGTGAGACATTTAGGACTTTTTAAAGGAAAGGTGAAACTGTTACAATGATCCTAAACACTCAATATCTTAAATGTGGGTTTGTTCATAAACGAAAATGATAGATTTGGGGAAATGAGCTACATCTGCACCTAAACTTGACCTATGCTAATTGGCAAAATTCAAAGAACCACAGTGCAGGCAAGAATTGCCATTGTACGTATTAAATATATACGAGTATATATGTAGGTAGTATATATGTATATATATATATATACATGGCACACGCTAAATGCTAAATAAATAATTCTTGAATGAATGAACAAAAGAGGGCATGAGCATCTGCCTATAAAGCTGTCAGGCTGGATTTAATGCCATGGCTTCACTACTTCATGTTAATTTCCCTACTTGCATGGCAAACGCAAATAGTCATTTGCTCTTTCTTCTCCGTCTGTTCTCCTGAAAGTCTCCTTGGAGCTCACTGAGGTGTTTTGTTTTATGCGTTCATGACAGTTTCATGGAACGAAGGCAGGGCCAGGCCAGGTTCTTCCCGAAGCAAGGCTCTGCCCGTTGGGGCTGTGGCGGCCCAGGAGGGCGCGTGTCTCCCTGGTGGCCAGCTGCAGCTGGCCCTTCATCCGGGAAAGGCAGCAGCAGAGAGAAGGGAGCAGACCCCACGCTCCACTTCAGACACCCTTGATTTTATCTGAGCCAAAACCTCAGCGTTGCTTCTGAAACTTAACTGTGGATCCAGGGAGGGTCAAGCCGAGGATGGACTAAAAATTAGAGCCAGATCAGCAATCCGGAGGTCGGAGGCGTTCTTAAGAAAGTGGCTTGTCTGAAACTCTGAAACCAGAGTCCCCTCCTCTGGCATTAGCTGCCCAGCCTCTAAGAGCCATCACTGCACAATTTAGGCTCAGCCCAGAGGATCTTCATAGCTGTAGCAGAATATTTCCATCCTTAAAGCAGAATTTCCCCCCAGTGGTGGAAGTGTCCCTTATGCTGCTGTAAGTGGACGCTCCCCAAGATTGGGCAAAAGACTGACTCAGAGCAGCCCTGCTCCAAAGAGAAGAGGGAAGCCCACCACACTGTCCCACGAGAGGAGGTGCCCAAGGCCCCCCAGCCCTTCCTGGTAGTGCCCATCATGCTGTTCTCAGATTACATGAGAGCCACGAATCTTACATGAAGACGCTAAGACTTAGTTTTCCGTGGACGTGGCCAGGAGTTGCGATGGAGACAGAGGTCAGTATGTGGGCAAAATCAGAATCAGAGCCATCCAGAAGAAATGCTGCCTGTGTTCCAGTGTGCCCAGGAAAGACAGCCTTGTGCCCACCTTCTGGATCATTCTTTGTTGTTTATTCCAGCAGGTCTGATACCCCAGCTCTGAGATCCTTGTTTGTAAGCACATGATGCTGGTAAAGTTTCTAACCACAAGTCACCCCCTCTGTCGGTAAGGTCGGTGTGTGCTCCTGTTCTTCCTTGTTCCGGGCACTCTGGGTGCCAGAGATGGGAGAGGACTCTCTCTGACACCTTTTGAGCATCCCCCCCATCTCCCACCCCTGCACACCAGGTATGCAGCACATGACTCAGCAAACTCTGTTCCTCAGAGACAGGGGCAGGACCACAGCCTGGGCACCACGTGCACCCACGTCCGGAGACGGCATGCATCTGCCGTCAGGAGGAGGATTTTCCTTGGCTGGGCTCAGCCTGTCCTCTCAATGGTGCAGGCTTTTCCTGGAGGCTGCAGCTCTGTTCTGCTTTGGGCCATTTGCCTGCAGATGGTATGAGGCTGTAGCTGTGAAGAAGGAATTCCTCCATAAAGACAGAGGAAGGCGTCCAGAGCATGGTTCGTTACGGGGTCTTTTGCAGGTGACAAGTTCATGGGGTTTGTCTAGACTTGCGGCTAACGGCACACAACCCCACCCTCCCCAAGCTGCTCACAGGCCTCCTGGTGGGTGCCGGACTGGGAGGGGGGCGTGTGCAGGGGGAACAGCCCATGCAGGCAGTGACAAGGGCAAAATCCAGCAACCACTCAGCCACTTCCCAGGGCAGCAGCAGCTTAGACTGTAGATCAGATTTTGTCTGAAATGTTCATATTGAGTGAAAGGAGGCCTTAAAAAATAGATTGAAAACGATTTCCCTCCACTCTAAAATAAGAAGCTTCTTCCCCGAAAACGAGCAATTAGTGGAGAGTTTGATCAATGTCAGTATTTCCCTGCAAGTGCTGGGATGGGAAAATTCCTCGATATAAAATAACTTATTGAAAAGAACACAAACACTATTATTCACTGTAGCATGTTTGTCTTTGGGAAGAAAAAAAGATCTATTTCGGTTTCATCGTTTTTACAGCCTTCCCCAGCTCCCCGGGTTCTTTTAAATAAAAAAAAAAAAAAATGCTAATCTGTCTCATTAATAATAATAGGCTGCAATCGCAGAATATTCTCTAATAATGATCATTAGCTTCTCTGTGGTTTTTGTCACTCTGATATTAATGTGGGATTGGGATTAGCCGGGCTTTCCATTTTTAAATAAGCCAAACAAATTTGAAAAAAAAATTTTGTTTTAATCTGAGTGAGCCTATTCAGCATTGCAGGGGCAACAAGGGGAACTGGGCAGGGAGAGGAGGTGGGCAGCAAAGCGGGCTGGCTTTGCGGGCCCGTCTTTGTGTCTGCGACAGGCTCCTGGCACCGGCTCTGGCAGGCCCCGCTGGCTGCCTCGCGCAGCGCCCACCTGGGGGACAGCGAGGCGGCACCACCCTGACAGCCCACAGAAGGGACACTGACCGCCCCCACCACCCCCGCTCCTCCCCGACAGCCCGCCTCCTCTGTGCCCCGAAACATGGATGGTCCTCAGCAGGGCCCCGTCCTCCCGGCTTCGTGTGGAAGAATGCAGGCGGCTCGGCCCCTCCCGCGCTCAGCTGGGACTTCACTAAGGATCTCGCTTTCCTGGGCAAACACAGCTTCACCTGCCCTCCAAATCCCTCTCTCCTCCTCCTTCCCCCTCTCCGCCCTCCCCGCTGAGCTATGTTAATCAGGTGGGGGACACAAGGTAACATTGAAGTAATTCAGCCAATTAGGCCCTGAATTGTTTGCATCCAACAGCATTTTGTATTTCTGCAAATGTGTGAAATGCAAAATGTGCCCTCCAGCAAAAACGACAGCAGCCTTGTACTGGCGGCATGTCAACAGATCCTGGGAACGGCGGCCCTGACGGCTAATAGCGACGCCTGCATATGCTCGGGAAGGCTGGCCTTCTTTATGTGCACCCCTCTCTGCGAGCGGAGACAGAGCTGGGGGTCTTGGTGGCAGATGGGCAGGGGTAACAGGGATTGGCTAATCCCAGATCTGCATTCTCTTCTCCACGTAGCAACTGGGGAAAGATGGGGCCAGCTGTCAAATGGAAGACTTTCATGGTCCCTTGCACACAACAGCTGCACACGCCCTGCCTGCTTGGTTCTAAATTATTAAACATCTTTTTAGTTTGTTCCAGCTGCAGGCATCAGTGTGTTTATGCAGCCTTTGTGCATTTTACATATGATTCCTTCTCCCCTCCTCTCATCAAAATGCTGTTTGTAAAAGTCATTATCCCATCTGTGCCCCAGTTTGGCCAAACAGCCAAAGACAAATCCGATGCCATTCTCCTTCCAGGACAATTTGGGAGTTGAAACTGACGGCTGTGACTCGAGACTTTGGGGGTTTGCCGCACTCTCTCTGCCACCTGTAAGAGGTGGTGTCATCTCGGCAGCTTAAGGGCACCGAGGCATCATGGGGTCTCTTCGAGTAAGATTTCATTGTTGCGCATTTATGGCTTTAGAGCAAACACACAGGCAGGAAAAACAAAACTTGGCCTCTGTCTCTGCGGGTCTCGGAGGTTTCGGGAAGTAAGGGCGATGGGGAGTCTTCCGTAAATCCTGGCTCCTTGGTAGCTCCGGTCCGTGAAGATTTCAACAGCAATCTTACACTTGTGATTATTTTCCGTCGACGTGAATATTCACAAACAGGTATCAAGTGCTGCTGCTTCCAGGGGCTTCTTTGACAGAGAAGCCACAGGCTCTGGCCTCCTGGATGGGCCGGAATCTTCTGGGAAGAGAGGATGTGAGAAACACGCCCCTGGCAGGACGCACGCAGCCTGACCTGATGTGTTCATTACATCCCCGAACCTAAAAAGGATTTGTTGGAAGTGGCTGCTTCCTGCAGGATACAGTAGTGGCAGCCGGATCCAGCTCAAAATGAAAGTCACCAGCAACAGTTGCTTTGTTTGTAGCCAAGATGAAAACTCCTTTGTCCAAAGCTGGCCGTGCTCTCCTGCTCCCGGGGTCTGGGCCCGGCTTGGCGGCTCTGTCCTCCTCTTGCTTCCAGGAGCCCGGAGCCACTGACGCTGCTGTGAAGGCCCCCAGCCCCCGGCCGTGGGGCAGCTCCTTCCCTGGCCGGGTGCTCCCCGGCCCCTCACCCACCTGCAGTGTCCCTCCCTGGCCCTACTAGGATGCCGCTGGTTTATTTTTAATGTGACGACACGTGCTTCCAGTGGGTTTCATCACGGCATCTGAATATTTTATTTCCCAGAGAGTGTCTCTCAGTTATTGCCCTCAGTGCTTCGTCCCCCTATGCGATCCTGGGTACAAGCAACAAAGTGCCAGGCGTGGCTCTCCTCCCCCGGCAGATAGGTGTCTTCCCCAGAGCCTCCAAATTGATACCAGACACACCTCCAAATTGGGGCGTCGGGGAGAGACCCCCAGACGCTGGAACCCTCCCAAACTCCGGCCATGCTTGCTAAGGAGATGCCAGAAGTGCTAGAGAGAGGCCAGAGAGGGGACACCACTGTCCGCTCAGGGCAGGGTCACCCTCCAAGCCCGGGAGACGGAGAGAATGACCGTGGGAACCACCGGGACGCAGTTATTGACAAGACTGCAAACAGGGGCTTTCGGGATTTCCAAGGGTCCCCAGAAATGTCATCTCTCCCCGTCTCCGGAAATACCCCACTGCCAAGGGCAGGTCATGGGCACCGTGTTCAAGGTACCTCGGCAAAATCGTCCTTTCCCTGGAGGAGAGGAACGGCGGGACACAGCAGCCTTTTTCACTTTTGAGTTTGTGTTTTGTGATCTTAAAAGGCAAGCTGCCCTGTGGCCCTTCTGCGGGGCAGGGCGGCGCTCTGGCGTGACTGTCACACGTCACTTAGCGGGGACGGAGTTTGCTCAGAACCACCTCCACGAAGTCCTAAGCATTTAGCGAACTTCGCTTCCTTTAACTGCAGCTGGTAAAGGTTTCCAAGGACAATGAGGAAACCGAAGTTTCCAGGGAGTGGTGATTTCAGCCTCGGCTAATTTGGGGGGCAGTGCTTTCTGTCCTTCATGAGGTGCGTGATGAGGCAGCCCACGGCCTCGGCAGGGTCCGGCTCCCCAGGCAGGGCAGGGAGGGAGGAAGGGATGCCCCGTCCCCAGGGCTGGGGGCTCAGGAACAACCGGCTTCACACTCGACAAATGACTCTTTTGTGTTACTCCATTTTTAATTAGCCTCCTTTTTAATGACCTAAGTTAATAAGTGTCAAAAGGTGCGAAACACAGCGTGGCTTTATTTTTAAAGTAGGAATTTGCCTTTAATCTCCGAGGCCCTGAGTGAGTCTCAGCTGCAAGGGCACAGCTCCGAGTGGCTCTGTCATCTCATACCTGAGGTCCCTGGGCCCTCGGCCTGCCACCCAGAGGGCAGCTGGGGGCCACTGGGATGCGGCAGCGACCTCAGGGTCTCCAGGAGCCGCCCAGCATCTGGGCACGATCCAGTGAAAGCCCTCACCTGTCGTATGTCCTGGAGCTGCCCCCATTCCCCGAGTCCCTCCAGCCGCCCTAGGAGTAAATTGGGGCCATCATCCTTGAAGCTGCAGTACTGAGAAGCAGGCAAGAGCCGAGGGGGTGGAGGCGGCTTTTGTCCAGAGGCCCAGAGGAGACGGCACAGCTCACGCATTGCCAGGCGATGGGCAAGGTCTGGCCTGCAGAGCTGGCTTCCTTTGCATCTTCTTCTTCTTCTCCCAGGATCACTCCTCACTTTCCCTCCCTCATTTCCTTTGCTTCCTCCTCAAGGTGCCGGAGGGCCCCAGAACCACGCAGGGGTGGAGGGCACAGACAGGAGGGCAACTGCATCTTCTAGGACTCCGTAGGGGTGCCTGCCAGGGTACGAGAACTGTAGGAGCGTGTGTGCCTCCTGTGTGAGTGTGTGTGTGTGTACACGCGTGCACACCCGCACGTGCTCCCAGCCCTGGTTTCTGATGGGGTCCTAAAGACACGCTCTACTTTGCATACATATGAGCCCCACTCCATCAGGCTTCTGTAGCAAAAAGCTGCCGCCAAGGGGGTAAGAAACCTCTCTGGTGAGTGATGGCGCCAGGATTCACTTTGCATCCGCTTGGTCTCAGATAGATGCCACAGGCGTGGGAGAGGCAGCTGCTATTCCAGACTGCCCAGGGCACCGCCCCGGGGAGAAAAGTGCTATTAATTTTGTGGCGTTTTATAGCATGAATGCATCCTCCCCCGAAGACCAGACTCCAACCATAGTGCTCACATTTGTTTATGATCGGAATGGATAAACAGGAGCCGTCAAGGTGAAGAGCTGACACAGAGATCTAAACCACCAAACCACTGGACGGAAATGTATCATCCATCACACAAGTCCATGTTCAATGATGCCTTCCTTTCCTGCTGCAACAATGTCACACGAACACTAAACAGCGGACACGAGTCTACGCTGGCACAGTTATTCTATCCCTCAAAGAGGGTCATGTGAAAACCTCAAGGTCACCAAGGAAAACGTTTTTAGGGGGCCTGGTCTGAATGGGCTAGCTGACTCCAGGGCTGGTTTGTAACAACAGGGCAGAGAAGCAAGGTTCTACCTCCAAAGACTTTCTGGCAAACTCCCAAATCACTAGGAATTGCTTGACTCCATTCTAGTTTTCATCTAAAAAGTCAAGATGAGCACAAATTTCAAATGGCCCATAGGAATCCATTGTGATGGGTTATGGATACATGTATTAAAATGCATTTCTAAATATAGAGATGTGAATAAAAACAGGCTTGTGGCTCAGGTTGGTTTGTGCAGGTAATTTCCATAAGAATTAATATTCCTGACTTTACTGGAACTAAATAATTAAGGAAGAAAGTATATTACAATAATAAAATTATCAACAGAGTTTTGACAAGCAGTCATGTGCTTGTAAATGAAATTTATTTAGGTGCCACTCAAAACATTGTAATTAAGAGGTACAGAATGCATTACCAGATGGTTCCTGTTTAGTATCTATTTCCTTTAGAGAACAAGGGGATTACAATGAGCACTAACTAGCACCCGAAATACCCAATCACCCCCAGCCCCTGAAACAGCACCCCCATATGACATTTCTGTGCTAACAAGTCTGTGCTGTGAAAACTGGTTGCTAAACACAAGTGTAACATACACGCCAGCAATTACTGCTTAAAAATAAACAAAAGGAGAGATAATGATTGTGAACGTGTCAGGGTATTAGAACTACAAATTAAGAAATAAGTTAATAAAAATTCATCCTTATGTAGTGGTTGCTAACTTCTTCCACTGTTCCACAGGGTCACTGAGCAGCTCAATTTAGACAGCACGGGACCAGTCAAGACACTAGGATCTAGTTCCTTTACTCTAATGATAGTGACTAGCTGATTTTCCTGGGATTCCTATTAAAAAAGTAGTTACACACTACGCGGAGTAGACCCTCAGAAGTGTAGGATATGAGAGCCAGAGGGATATAAATTCCTCCTTGCACACAGAACGTCTCTGGTCCTCAGAGATGCTGGATGAGTCACCAAGGTCACAGAGGAGCTGGTGGGTATATGGGTTTGTTTGAGCTGCCTTAACAAAGTCCCACAGACTGGGCAGCTTAAACGAAAGAAATTTATTTCCTCACCGTTCTGGAGACCAGAAGTCTGAGATCAAGATGTGGACAGGGTTGGTTTCTTGTGATGCCTCTCTCCTTGGCTTGTAGACAACCACCTTCTCCCTGTGTCCTCATGTGGTCTTTCTTCTGTGTGTGTCTGTGTCCTAGTCTCCTCTTTTTGTAAAGACACCAGTGATACAGATTAGAGCTCATCCTAAAGACCTCATTTAGCCTTAGCTACTCCTTCAAAGGCCTTCAAAGACCCTATCTCCAAATACAGCCACATTCTGAGGTACTGGGGGTTAGGGCTTCAACATGTGAATTTGCGGGGGACACGATTCAGTCTATAACAGGCGGCAACTCTAGGATCTCAGGGCACCCCAATCTTTTGCTTTGTCTCCTATATCCTATAATCTGAAAGATGCCCAGAAGGCCCTCAACTCCAAATGTCTCTGTCAAAGATCAGTTGTTCTTATCTTGGCCAGCAAGTCTTTATAAACACACGTCTTGCAGGACACAGGCCCAGTAGCCACTCACAGTTCAATGAACCCTTTTCCTGGTGTGACGGGGTGGGGAGAAGTGAGGTGGGATTTGAAAACTGTGGTCTGGGCAGGAATTTAGGCGCCCACCTTGCTGTCCAGGCAGCTGCAGTGCAGCTCACCAGCTCCTGGAGCAGCAGGTAGGAGGGCTGGAGGAGGGAGAACAGCATCCCAGGTGAGGTGGGAGGGAGGAGATGGCAACCAGTGCCACCCAGGGGACATTCTAGGAGGGAATCCAAGTGGGGCAGCAGCCTGGCAAGGTAAGTAAATTAGCTTCAGTAGAGAGAATTGAACAAATAAGAAAATATATTAAGGATAATGGGAGTCAGGTTTTCACTGTCAAGAAAGAGAGAGACAATTATTAAAAGAATAGGGTAGCTAGAGTGTACCCTGAGCCTGGATTGGAATTGGAGGTGTTGGTGTAAACACACGGTTTTCATAGATAGGTATAAAAATAAATATAGATGAAGATGCACCTGCATGTATGTACGCACATATTTCCTAGCTCTGTCCACTGAGAGGACTGGAAGCAGCAACACCCCACTAACAATGAGCACACCTAGTGCCAGATCTTGGTTTCTAAATACCATTCTTTGCTTTAAAACATCTTGGCCTTCTTTCTTCTTGGAGAAATGGCTAGATTGGGAAAAGAACTAGCGTATCATGGAATACCATTTAAAAGTGCCAGAAAGTAAAGAAGAACTTGCAGAATGAGGAGGACACATCTAAAGATCAAAGGTGCAACTTCAAGGGCTCCTAATGGCCAAATCTGGGACAGTTTGAGTAGCAAAATAAATAATAAGAAATTACAACCCACGGCATAAAATGCGGATCAATGAACCCATAGTTACATAAAGAAACAAGCAAATAAATTAGGAGAAAAGAAAACAGTTCCTCTCATTTGAATGACAACTGATAAATGTAGAAGGAAAGGTGGAGGTAGAAAGCCATCAATTGGAAAACATCACAGCAATAATTCACACAGGCCAGAAACATGCGTGGAGGTTAAGGAAGTAAAAATAGGATAAGGAATGTGTTTCACAAAGCCTCAAACATCTCCTCCCACAGTACTTATCCGTGAGGAAGGGGGAGAGCAACTGTACAGAGGACAGACCTGGCAGACACCACCTCAATCAGGTCACCATCGTGACCATGATTAGAAATGACACAAATCAACACTGTGCACCAGGCTGACAAGGCAACAGCAGGGCTACTGTGATATTCTGGCAAAACAAAACAAAACATGGGTCTAAGCATGAGAAAACATTAAATAAACACACACTGAAGGATACTCTGCAAAATGACTGGCCCGTAATCAGCTAAAGTGTTAAGGTCATAAAGGTCAACGATCAAGTAACCGTTCAAGATTGAAGGAGGCTACACAGGCATGACACCAGGATGCAGCCCAGACCGTTTGGCCCTAAGAGACCCAATTCAAGGAGAAAGGTGAGTAAGGGGGAGGATATGAGAGAGTTATTTGTGCTGTTCATGCAACCTTTCTGTGTCTGAAAATGTCTTAAAATAAAAAGTAAAAAAAAAATGTGTATATGTGTGTGTGTATATATGCACACACACATACATATATACACACATATGAGAGAGCACATATATATCTCTCAAAATAAAGTTCTTTGGCATCTAAATGATGAGAATAAACCATTGGTAACGTCTCAAAATGCTGTGTCAGTGAAAAATGAACATTCCTAACTACCAGGACACAGAGGGTTAGGGAAAGTAAACATTTCAGGTACAAAAAGATATTAAGTCATTTTCATTATTACAAAGCTGGGATATATATATATCTTTTTCCAAAAGCATTTTGGCAATATATGTCTGTAGACTTTGAATATTTTTTCCTTTACCCTTTACAATTCCATTTCTGGGACTCTGTCCTACAGAAATAATCTGAAATTCAGCAAAAGGTCTGTGTTCATACTTACTCACTGCAGAGTTATTTATAAAAGCAAAAGTTTGGAATCAGCCTAACTGTTCAGCCATGGGGGAATGGGTTCATAAATTTAGAATATCTACCCAGTGGAATGATATGAAGCCACTGAAAGCAATATTTATAAGGAGCTAATGATGTGGGCAAATTCTAATAATTGTTAAAGAGGAAAAGAAACACAACCTTTGATAGAAAATGATTGAAATCCTACTGTATATAAAAATTTGTCACAGAGTGAAGTCAGAAAGAGAAAAAATATACCGTATGCTAACACATATATAGGAAATCTAAAAAAAACAAAGGTTCTGAAGAACGAAGGGGCAGGACAGGAATAAAGATGCAGACAAAGAGAATGGACTTGAGGACATGGGGAGGGGGAAGGGTAAGCTGAGATGAAGTGAGAGAGTGGCATGGACATATATACACTACCAAATGTAAAATAGATAGCTAGTGGGAAGCAGCCGCATAGCACAGGGAGATCAGCTTGGTGCTCTGTGACCACCTAGAGGGGTGGGATAAGGAGGGTGGGAGGGAGAGGCGAGAGGGAGGAGATATGGGGATATATGTATATGTATAGCTGATGCACTTTATTATAAAGCAGAAACTAACACACCATTGTAAGGCAATTATACTCCAATAAAGATGTTAATATAACAACAACAACAACAAAAAAAACAATACAAGCACTGACACAGAACCTAAAACTCCCAGCATAAATATAAAAAAAAAAAAAATTGTATTTTTTTACTCTAACATTTAAAGGCTAGGAAAAAAATAACAAGGGCTCATCTGTGGGTGAAAATATCAGTGATTTTTTTCCCCTCTTTCTATTTTCTGTACTTTCCAAAATCTAGATCATATTTACATTTTACCTTTATAACTGGAAAATAACATGATTTTTGCTGTTGTTGTTAAGGAATTGAGGTATTAAACTTTTTAAATGCTGGGAAATACCAAAAAAAAAAAAAAAAAAGGCAAATAGAGGTAGCTTCAGAGAGAATGAAAACTAAATGAGGGTTCCAATTTGAGGGAACGGGGGGTTAGGGGTGAGACTATCCACTGAGGACGTATGAGACAGCACGAAAGCATGGTGCATTTTCACGGAAGAGTGGTGTGTATTTGGGTGGAAGACAGTCAGCAAAGACAGGAGGTCAATATGAAGAGAGAAGAGAAGAAAACTCCAATCTGCAGGGAAGCCTCTGGCAGTCCTTGAAGCCCTGAAGTCTTCTCCAAAATCCGCAAAGGCTCCCACTTGCCTGGCAGACAAAAAGGAATTAATGCGATTATTGGGGTGATTAACTTGACAGTCCCCCTCGGGATGGGCAGGGGGAGAAGTGAAAGTCCTGGGGTGGGTGGGGCAGGGATGCGGGGCCGGAGGCTCTGATGGAGGCGGCAGAACTAGGAACCCAGGGTGAGCCGGGGGCCGGGGGAAGGCAGCAAAGGGTGTCAGGGAGACAGGTCCCTGGGGAGCAAGAGGAGTGGGACGGGCAAAGCGGCGGAGGAATGGAACTCGGAGAAGTCTCCAACAACCTCCCACCTGAGGGAAGACAGGGGTCCGCGCATCTGGCATTTTCCTAGGCATTTGGTCTTCAAGGGAATCATTTCAGAAGTCAGACAGCAAGGTTTACTTTAGCCTGGGGCGAATAAAATTATGTGATGGGAACCTCAGCTTTGCTTACTGCATTCAGGGGACAGACATCACTCTTAATCAGATAGTTACCTGTTTTCTCATTTTTATGAGTGAGTATTGACATGATGATCAGCTGACTTATTATAGTGAGTGAAATGTCAGTAGCATCTATGAAATTTCCTAGTAGAAGCAGATAACGAAAAATAAAGAACTGGAAACCACTGATAATTGCAGTGTCATGGGTACTTGTGACTAAGTGACATTAATGTGACATGTTCAGCGAAACTTAAAGTGAAAGTTTGTTGTAGATACTCCCCCGTCCATGTAAATGCAGCAACTGTTATCACACAGGGCAAAACACCAGCACAAATCCTGCTATTTATACTAGAAATTACATTCCTATGTATCTGATAGTCAGTTACATCATTTGTTTTTAAAGAAATACCATGACTATTTACAATAGCCAGGACACGGAAGCAACCTAAGTATCCATCGACAGATGAATGCATAAAGAAGATGTGGCACATATATACAATGGAATATTACGCAGCCATAAAAAGAAGCAAAATTGAGTTATTTGTAGTGAGGTGGATGGACATAGAGTCTGTCATACAGAGTGAAGTAAGCCAGAAAGAGAAAAACAAATACCATATATTTGGTACACGGTACATACCATAAATACATATATATGGAATCTTAAAAAAAAAAAAAGGTTCTAATGAAACTAGGGGCAGGACAGGAATAAAGACGCAGATGTAGAGAATAGACTTGAGGACACAGGGAGGGGGAAGGGTAAGCTGGGACAAAGTGAGAGAGTGGCATGGTCATATATATACTACCAAATGTAAAATGGATAGCTAGTGGGAAACAGCCGCGTAGCACAGGGAGATCAGCTCAGTGCTTTGCGACCACCTAGAGGGGTGGGATAGGGAGAGTGAGAGGGAGAGGCAAGAGGGAGGGGATATGGGGATATATGTATGCATATAGCTGATTCACTTTGTTATACAGCAGAAACTAACACAACACTGTAAAGCAATTATACTCCAGTAAAGATGTTAAAAAAACAAATGGCATGATTTGGGGCAGGTGGGGGCATGGTGACAGCAAGATTCTCCAAGGAGGGCACTCTGGGAGAATCACTGCTGCTGGGTTACCTGATTTTGCAGTAATTCCAGGGGTAGGATATGGCCAAGCTGCATGTTGAGGCAATTTTTGAAAGGCCTCCGATCTCCTTTAACGTTAGTCTGTTAATGAATTGTCTCTCCACTCACCCCGCTTTAAGTGCAAGCTTCTTTTCACCCATTTACAAAATGACTCAGGGTTTTCTGGTAGCACGTTCTAAAGGCCTTCAATGGCACCGTGCTTGGGTCAAAATGCCATCCCAGGACTCAAAATTAACTCCGCAGCCCACTCCAGACCCTCCTCCCTTATGGAGCACGAACCTTTGACACCCTCTCTGGCATGTAGGTAAATTCTTCTTCGGTGGCCTCCAGTTTAGAAGCACCTTCATCTGCTCCAGGAGGACCTTCCCTGGGGGGCAGGACTGCTAGGTAGCTGCCCCAGGGGGCTCCCGCCATCCCCTGTTTACCCCCAGCCTTCAACCTCTTCCTGTTGTCGACACGTCTGCCATGCCTAAAGCTTGGAACATTTCTGGAAACGCTTCCTTGTCACTCTTTAACTCCCAGCAAATTCCAGTTTGTTGCCCTCATTCAATCCAGTCGTGTCCAGCACAAGCCCGTGAGCTGGATGGCAAAACTCTCTTCTGTCTACACTCAACATCATTTACTCACAGCTTCACTGGAGACCAGTTATTCACACATTAATTTTCCTCCACTGAGAAGGCGGTAATCCCGGGTCGCCAGGGACCGCACGTGGCGAGTATTTGCAAATGGTGTCCAGGAGGGCACATCCGGGTGACCACGGACTGGTGCGTGCCTTTTCAGACTCAACTGTCCGGTTTGCCCTCACGCTCCTGGAGAGTGTGTGTATGAAGCTGCAGCAGCTGACGTGGGGTCCCCAGGGAGGGGTGTAGAGTGATCGGACTGAAGGGGGCCTTTCCTGCAAACTGGCCAAGTCTGAGCCATCACCAAGGGCTCCTTCATCTTCCACGCAACCCCCTCCAGTAATTCCGTACCTGTCGACCCGAAATCACATCCATCCATGTCCGCTCCGCGATCAGCTTTGGATTAATGAAACCATCTGGCTGGCACCACCTCATCCTGGGAAACATGCGAAGGAAGATTTTTCTGGAAGCCAGTGTGAGCTCCTTTTGGGAGGCCCGTTGTGAGCTGCAGGGTTCTGTTTCTTGAGACCCCCTCTCACTTGAAAGCCAGCCGCCAACACAGTGACGAGCGAGGTCAGGGAGCACCAGTTGTGCATGAAAGATGCGAAAATTTACTGCAAATGAGACAAGAGCAGTAAATTCATTTTTATTCAAATTACTGTCATCATACATTACCACATCCCCTGTAAACACTGTGCTTCAGACAGGGTGACAGCATATTATTATTTGTGAGATTATACTATTATTAAGCTATTACCATGTCACCTCCTGCTTGAAACAATGACTCAGCACCATTCTGCATAATAGGACAAACGAGGGAGACAAGAGGAGGTGACAGAAAGGTTAGTTCTCAGACGGCAGGCTGGGCGGAGAGTGACAGCTGGCACTTACGGGCCCACGTAATGAGGGGCCTGAGCAGGCTTATTGGGGAACCTTTGTAATCATATCATTACCCCGAAGACTTTGCTTTGTCTCCTTCCGAACTCGAATTGCCCAAACATCATTAATTAGTTCAGTTGCTGACTTTGCATCGGGGAGGAGGGGTTCTGGGTGAAGGAAACCCATCCCAGGTTAGGTGTCCCCGGCCTGATGGCTTCCTTCTCCAGGGACGTGTGTCTAGTCGGGAACGTTCCCGCCGGCCTGCCCTCTGATCATCCCAATGCACACCGTGCAGGACAGGAGCCCCCCTGCCAGACCACCGCTGCCCTACGGCTCCTGCAGGAGAGGGTCTCACAGCTCTGCTTCCAGCTCTCTGGGGCTTGCTAAGGATCAAAACGTTATAGTCCGTGGGCTTCAAAGGGCGTGGGTGTAGTGGTGCCGACTGAAGTTACTGGGATGTACACATCCCCCTGGCTCTCCCTTTTCCTTCAATAAATGCTGTGACAATCCCCCCCATCAGAACCAACGATGAGCATCCTTCAAATGTCTGTGTGCTGTGTGGGACTTTCTCTGTCTCCACTGTAGCTCTTTCACATCGGTGGAGACAGCAGCCCGAGCCAGTCACCTGCGGTGGCTTTTGCTAGATCTGTTTCCTTGAGATTCCCGATGCCTCCACTGTCTCCTCCAACTGAGGTCCACACCCAGGACCTAGGATGGGACAAGGCCTCCAGCAGCCTTGAAGGGGGTCAGAGCCATTCTCCCCGTGGCTTTGCTGGCTGTCCGTGGGTCTTAGACTCAACTCTCCATCAGCCCTGGTCTGCGAGATGGCTGCTGATTAAGTGGAAAAACATTTATGTAAATTGAGTTTGCTTCAATCTCTCTTTTCAGTGTTTTGCAGGCTCCTGTGGACAAAAATGACATTTTGTGAAATCAAGGAAAGAGCAAATGTTGGACACATTTTGTTCTAAATTAGTTGGGAAGGAATCTTGTGAAGTGAAACAAATTTAGGGACACATCAGTCTGTTACTGATGATCACATTTTAGGCTTGGTGGGAAAAAAAATAAAATAAAGGAGCAGCTCAGAAGGTTTTCGGCCTCAAAGGCTGTGTCTTTGTGTGGAACATGCCGAGTGCTCTCCGCCTGGCCCAGCCGTCTCAGGCTCAGCTGTTAGAAGTGCCTTTTTCAGACAGAATCCTATGCTTTAAGAACACAACTTTGATTTCTTGAAAGCTCAGAGTTGCATGTGTTATTTTGTTAAATTGTCCTTAAACGATTAAGAAGTTGAGAAATTGGCAAACTTGAACCATCAACAGGTTCTGAGCTAGATCTTTTCCCAATTGTAAAACTGTTGTTATTTTCCCCAAATGCCTCTCAGGTTCCTGAACAGCAAAGGCCTTCCTCACCGCCCGCCCGCCTGCCACCCCGTTGGCGATGAGTGCTTCTCTCCAACATTCTGCTCCTTGTCTTCCGTTCAAGGACCAGTTTTTCATCTCCCATCGCATGGCTGAGGGTCACCTCAGCTTCAGAGACCCACTCTCTCCAATGGTCTCCTCTCAGCGGTTGACACTATACTTCAAAATAAACCATTTGGCAGGTCAGTCGGTCTGCGGCTCTTTGCAGCACCGCTGTGGTCATGCACGGCAGCCCCAGGGGCCACACTTACAATATCTTCCCTCTTTTGTCAAATTGAGAACTCTAACTCTTGGTCATTAATCTCCCCCCATCTCTCCCGGGCACAGATCCTCAACAGACCAAATTCTCTTCTTCAAGATTTGCTCTCAACTTTCTCTGGCATCAATGGAGTTCTGTATAAGGGACTGAATACACCATTTTTCTTCCATGTCTGTTTTGTGTCAAAATGATAACCCTACTTTTGAAGGGAGAAAGTTGAAAGAGTTCCCTAGATTTAATTAAGGGAAGGTCCGCCGAGATATTGTACATGCATCTGTTCATGGAATCATGTGCTGGAAAAGTGTCTGAGGATCTTCTGGTCCCATCTCTTATCCTCACATAGGTTGGATTTTCTATCTTCCAGGAGATAGAACCAAGGCCCAGAGAGATGACACGGGATAAGTAAATTCTTTCAGTGTTGTGCCCAAGGTGGCTTGGCTGGTGATGGCAGAGCATGAACTAAAATCAAGTCTCATTGCTTTATGTACCTTCCCCCTCTTTGTCACCTTGACAAGAAAGGTCTGAGCCCACACAAGTTCAGGTTCCAAGCACACCCAGATCCAGACTTTTTTTTGGGGGGGGGGGGGAATATAAACCAATTTTATGGTCCATCACTATGCTCCAAAAAAAAAAAAAAAATCTAGTAACTATAGATGTGTAGGGAAGGAACAAATGAAGAGCAAACAGGAGATTTAATTAACATTTAAATTTGTATGTTTTCATGATATTAGGGTGACAACTATCTCAAAGCACACGTGTCTGGTCCTCCTCAGAGTAGTTGTGTCCACCAGACAAAGTCTGCTCTACTTGATTTTGACAAAATGGTGAGTTCTTCAAGAAAAAGATCGACTCCCGGTTCGTTGGCTGGGCTGAGCTCCACCAACGCGACCACAAAAAGCTGTCCAGCCCTTGGTCCACAAGGAGATCCCTTAGGTGGTCGTTCAAGGTGGTCATGGACTGAAGACGAGGCAAGGGAAATGCAATAAATGCACTGCTGTTGTCCCTTTCTCTAGCAGCGTCTCCTGCATCTTTACCAGTTACCACGTCCTCCTCTCCTGCACCACTCTGGCCAGTCCTGGATGGAGAACTTTGAATCCCCCCATTCTGTACCGTTTCTGGCCTGGATGGATAGTCAGAGAGGTGGGGGGCTCCCCAGGTGGAGCTGACCCACCTGAGTGAAGAAGTCTGGCCACAGCTCCAGAACACACCACACCCAACGTATGGGAAGGAAGCTTTCAAGAGAAGTTAAGTCTTCCCGTAAACGGGGTTGGTATTGTGAGCATTTTCAGAAATTTTTCCATGACTTCAGGCAATGTGTTCATCGCGGTAGTTACAGGAGTGAGTTCTGAAGTCAGGATGCTGGGTTTAAACCCCAAGTCAGCTACATGTGACCCTGGAGAGGGTACCTAACCTTCCTCTGCCCCAGTTCCCATGTCTGGAAGTGGGGGGTCGGGATCATACCACCTCCTGCTGCGTGGAATCGGGCCTGGATGGAGGGTTGGGCGACTCAACCATGCAGTCACCTGTATCCAAAGCCTCTCAGTTACAAGGCCATCCATCCAGTCAATGCAGGTTTCTTGTGCAGTGGCTTCCTGGGGTAGTGCCTGGCTTTTGGGTTCCCCTCTGTACATCCATTGCCTGGTGCACAAGGATGTTCAGTGTGGTTGCATGAATAATACAAGGCCCATCCCCCACACTCCAGGCACTCTGCCCGCACAGCAGATCCAAAGATGGAGCTAAGCCTGCCTTGCCCTTGAGGCTCTCACCGTCCAGCACAGGGATGGCAACCTGGAAGCACATGGGTGGCTACAAGGATGTCCTCAACCCCACAGACCCTTACAGCAGAAAAGTGGAAAGCAGACTCCCATTCTCTCCAACACCAGACTCCCTCATCTGAGTTGACACAGGCAAGAAAACGACTTTCCATCTTTGTGGAAGATCATCCCTTCCTCTGCAGGAAGAAGAAAAAGCCTGGGGGCTGCCCCAAGCCTGGCAGATGCTCAATCTTCTTAATTTGATGGATGAATGTTGCTTAAATGTGCAAAGCTTTGACAGAGGAGGAGGAGATGACAGACCAGAACCAAGGGCCTCAGTGCCCTTAGTTTGGGGAAATCTGGAACCTTCTGACTGGTTCCTCTACTAGGGAACTGAGAGCTGCCCCTGTCCTGGTCCTGTCTTACTGAATATCTTCTGGCACTGGTCCTTCCCTGGATGACTGCACCATGTTTTTGTCATCTTTTACATTCAGGACTGCAGACCAGTGACCTCAACTACTGCTGTTGACCTGAACATGGAACTTCTCAAGTCCGTCCACCATCCAGCACTGGGGTTGGGGCAGATGGTTGAGTTTGCCTCAAAATAAAACAACCACAAATTAGTTCATTGGAAAACTCCATGGGAAATATCTGTACAATAACACTTCAATTCAGTTGAAGAATTTACACTGACTCAGAGCCTATTGACTTGATTTGTGAAGGCACACAGATTACTTGTTTAAGAGTATATTAAACAAATAAAAAACAAAAAACTGATGACTCTCTTAGGCAGAATATATTCCTAGAGAGACCTGAAAGTTATCAGCTATATCAATTCTTCCTCCAAAAAGCATCTAGCATCAGACGCCAGATAAATACGATTCTGTGGTTTGCTCCTTGTTGGCTTTGGATGAGCTTTTGGCCTTTGCATTTCTTGTTTAGAGGATATGGACTGAAAAAAAAATGCACAACTTGGAAGTTGAGAATTATGTTTTATTCAGCACACTTGCTGAGAACTTGAGCCCAGGACACAGCCTCTCAGATATCTCCAAGGGACTGTTCTGAAGAGTCAGATGACCAAGGCAAGGAAATGGAATAGGACCAAGGAGCCAGGTGAAGATTTCATCTCAAGAACAATGAAGCTTCCTTAGTCTTAAAAAGTCTGGTAGACTCTAAATACAAAAACCAGAGAGACCTTCAAGATGGCGGAGGAGTAAGACGTGGAGATCACCTTCCTCCCCACAAATACATCAGGAATACATATACATGTGGAACAACTCCTACAGAACACCAACTGAACGCTGGCAGAAGACCTCAGACTTCCCAAAAGGCAAGAAACTCCACATGTACCTGGGTATGGCAAAAGAAAAAAGAAAAAACAGAGACAAAAGAATAGAGATGGGACCTGCCCCTCTGGGAGGGAGCTGTGAAGGAGGAAAAGTTTCCACACACTAGGAAGCCCCTTCACTGGCAGAGACAGGGGATGGGCAGGGGGGAAGCTTCAGAGGCACAGAGGACAGCACAGCAACAGGGGTGCAGAGGGCAAAGCAGAGAGATTCCTGCACAAAGGATTGGTGCCGACCAGCACTCACCAGCCTGAAAGGCTTGTCTGCTCACCCGCCGGGGTGGGCGGGGGCTGGGAGCTGAGGCTCGGGCTTCGGAGGTCAGATCCCAGGGAGAGGACTGGGGTTGGCTGCATGAACACAGCCTGAAGGGGGCCAGAGTGCCACAGCTAGCCAGGAGGGAGTCTGGGAAAAAGTCTGGACCTGCCTAAGAGGCAAGAGACCATTGTTTCCGGGTGCGCGAGGAGAGAGTATCAGAGCACCGCCTAAACGAGCTCCAGAGATGGGCATGAGACGCTAAGGTTGCTGCTGCAGCCACCAAGGAGCCTGTGTGCGAGCACAGGTCACTCTCCACACCTCCCCTCCCAGGAGCCTGTGCAGCCCGCCACTGCCAGGGTCCCGTGATCCAGGGTCAACTTCCCCGGGAGAACACACGGCACACCTCAGGCTGTTGCAATGTCACATCGGCCTCTGCCGCCACAGGCTTGCCCCACACTCCGTACTCCTCCCTCCCCACAGCCTGAGTGAGCCAGAGCCCACTAATCAGCTGCTGCTTTAACCCCGTCCTGTCTGGGCAGGGAACATACGCCCTCAGGCGGCCTACATGCAGAGGTGGGTCCAAATCCAAAGCTGAACCCCGGGAGCTGTGCGAACAAAGAAAGGAAAGGAAAATCTCTCCCAGCAGCCTCAGGGGCAGCAGATTAAATCTCCACAATCAACTTGATGTACACTGCATCTCGGGAATACCTGAATAGACAACAAATCATCTCAAAATTGAGGCGGTGGACTTTGGGAGCAACTGTAGACTTGGGGTTTGCTTTCTGCATCTAATTTGTTTCTGGTTTTATGTTTATCTCAGTTTAGTATTTAGATTTTACTATCATTGATACATTTGCTTATTGATTTGGTTGATTTTATATATATAGATACATTTTTTTTTTTACCTTTTTCTCTTTTTGTGAGTGTGTATGTGTATGCTTCTTTGTGTGATTTTGTCTGTATAGCTTTGCTTCTACCATTTTTCCTAGGGTTCTGTCTGTTTGTTTTGTTTTTTTTTCTGTATAGTTTTTAGCACTTCTTATAATTGGTGGATTTGTCTTTTGGTTTGGTTGCTCTCTTCTTTCTTTTTCTTTTCTTTTCTTTTTATTACCTTCTAATTTTTTTTGATAATTTTTTATTTTAATAACTTTATTTTATTTTTTCTTTCTTTCTTCCTTCCTTCCTTTCTTTCTTTCCCTTCCTTTCTTTCTCTCTTTCTTTCTTTCTTTCTTTCTTTCTTCCTTCCTTCCTTCCTTCCTTCCTTCCTTTCTTTTTTTCTTTCTTTCTTTCTTTCTTTCTCCCTTTTCTTCTGAGCCATGTGGCTGACAGGGTCTTGGTGCTCCAGCCAGGTGTCAGGCCTGAGCCTCTGAGGTGAGAGAGTTGAGGTCAGGACATTGGTCCACCAGAGCTCTCCCAGCACCACGTAATATCAAATGGTGAAAGCTCTCCCAGAGACCTCCATCTCAACGCTAAGACCCAGCTCCACTCAACGACCAGCAAGCTCCAGTACTGGACACCATATGCCAAACAACTAGCAAGACAGGGACAAAATCCCACCCATTAGCAGAGAGGCTGCCTAAAATCATAATTAGGTCACAGACACCCCAAGACACACCACCGGACTCGGTCCTGCCCACCAGAAAGACAAGAACCAGCCTCATCCACCAGAACACAGGCACTAGTCCCCTCTACCAGGAAGCCTACACAACCCACTGAACCAACCTTACCCACTGGGGGCAGACACCAAAAACAACGGGAACTACAAACCTGCAGCTTGCGAAAAGGAGACCCCAAACACAGTAAGTGAAACAAAATGAGAAGACAGAGAAATATGAAGCAGATGAAGGGGCAAGGTAAGAGCTCACCAGACCAAACAAATGAAGAGTAAATAGACAGTCTACCTGAAAAAGAATTCAGAGTAATGCTACTAAAGGTGATCCAAAATCTTGGAAATAGACTGGAGAAAATACAGGAAACATTTAACAAGGACCTAGAAGAATGAAAGAGCAAACAAACAATGATGAACAACACAATAAATGAAACTAAAAATTCTCTAGAAGGAATCAAGAGCAGAATAACTGAGGCAGAAGAACGGATAAGTGACCTGGAAGATAAAATAGTGGAAATAACTACTGTAGAGCAGAATAAAGAAAAAAGAATGAAAAGAATTGAGGACAGTCTCAGAGACCTCTGGGACAATATTAAACGCACCAACATTCAAATTATAGGGGTCCCAGAAGAAGAAGAGAAATAAAAGAGACTGAGAAAATATTTGAAGAGATGATAGTTGAAAACTTCCTTAATATGGGAAAGGAAATAGTCAATCAAGTCCAGGAATCGCATAGAGTCCCATACAGGATAAATCCAAGGAGAAACACACCAAGACACATATTAATCAAACCATCAAAAGTTAAATACAAAGAAAAAATATTAAAAGCAGCAAGGAAAAAACAACAAATAACATACAAGGGAATCCCCATAAGGTTAACAGCTTACCTTTCAGCAGAAACTCTGCAAGCCAGAAGGGAGTGGCAGGACATATTTAAAGTGATGAAAGAGAAAAACCTACAACCAAGATTACACTACCCAGCAAGGATCTCATTCAGATTTGGTGGAGAAATTAAAACCTTTACAGACAAGCAAAAGCTAAGAGAATTCAGCACCACCAAACCAGCTTTACAACAAATGCTAAAGGAACTTCTCTAGGCAGGAAACACAAGAGAAGGAAAAGACCTACAATAACAAATCCAAAACAATTAAGAACATGGTAATAGGAACATACATATCGATAATTACCTTAAATGTAAATGGATGAAATGATCCCACCAAAACACACAGACTGGCTGAATGGATACAAAAGCAAGACCCATATATATGCTGTCTACAAGAGATCTACTTCAGACCTAGGGACACATACAGACTGAAAGGGAGGGGATGGAAAAAGATATTCCATGCAAATGGAAATCAAAAGAAAACTGGGGTAGCAATTCTCATATCAGACAAAATAGACTTTAAAATAAAGACTATTGTAAGAGACAAAGAAGGACAGTACATAATGATCAAGGGATCAATCCAAGAAGAAGCTATAACAATTGTAAATATTTAGGCACCTAACATAGGAGCACCTCAATACATAAGGCAAATGCCAACAGCCATAAAAGGGGAAATCGACAGTAACACATTCATAGTAGGGGACTTTAACACCCCACTTTCACCAATGGACAGATAATCCAAAGAGAAATTATATAAGGAAACACAAACTTTAAATGATACATTAAACAAGATGGACTTAATTTATATTTATAGGACTTTCCATCCAAAAACAACAGAATACACTTTCTTCTAAAGTGCTCATGGGGGGCTTCCCTGGTGGCGCAGTGGTTGAGAATCTGCCTGCTAATGCAGGGGACATGGGTTCGAGCCCTGGTCTGGGAAGATCCCACATGCCACGGAGTGGCTGGGCCCGTGAGCCACAACTACTGAGCCTGTGCGTCTGGAGCCTGTGCCCCGCAACGGGAGGGGCCACGATAGTGAAAGGCCCGCGCACCGTGATGAAGAGCGGTCCCCGCACCGCGATGAAGAGTGGCCCCCGCTTGCCGCAACTGGAGAAAGCCCTCGCACGAACCGAAGACCCAACACAGCCAAAAATAAATAATAAATAAATAAATAAAGTAGCTATAAAGTGCTCATGGAACATTCTCCAGGATAGATCATATCTTGGGTCACAAATCAGGCCTTGGTAAATTTAAGAAAATTGAAATCGTATCACGTATCTTTTCCAACCACAACACTATGAGACTAGATATCAATTACAGGAAAACCTCTGTAAAAAATACAAACACATGGAGCCTAAACAATACACTACTAAATAAGCAAGAGATCACTGAAGAAATCAAAGAGAAAATTTAAAAATACCTAGAAACAAATGACAATGAAAATACGATAACCCAAAACCTATGGGATGCAGCAAAAGCAGTTCAAAGAGGGAAGTTTATAGCAATACAATCCTACCTCAAGAAACAAAAAAGATCTCAAATAAACAACTTAACCTTACACCTAAAGCAATTGGAGAAAGAAGAACAAAAAAACCCCAAAGTTAGCAGAAGGAAAGAAATCATAAAGATCAGATCAGAAATGAATGAAAAAGAAATGATGGAAACAATAGCAAAGATCAATAAAACTAACAGCTGGTTCTTTGAGAAGATAAACAAAATTGATAAACCATTAGCCAGACTCATCAAGAAAAAAAGGGAGAAGACTCAAATCAATAGAATTAGAAATGAAAAAGGAGAACAACAACTGACGTTGCAGAAATACAAAGGATTATGAGAGATTACTACAAGCAACTATAGGACAATAAAATGGAAAACCTGGAAGAAATGGACAAATTCTTAGAAGAGCACAACCTTCCAAGACTTAACCAGGAAGAAATAGAAAATATAAAAGACCAATCACAAGCACTGAAATTGAGACTGTGATTTAAAACCTTCCAACAAACAGAAGCCCAGGACCAGACGGCTTCACAGGCAAATTCTATCAAACATTTAGAGAAGAGCTAACACCTATCCTTCTCAAACTCTTCTAAAATATAGCAGAGGGAGGAACACTCCCAAACTCATTCTACGAGGCCACCATCAACCTGATACCCAAACCAGACAAAGATGTCACAAATAAAGAAAACTACAGGTCAATATCACTGATGAGCACAGATGCAAAAATCCTCAACAAAATGCTAGCAAACAGAATCCAGCAGCACATTAAAAGGATCATACACCATGATCAAGTGGGGTTTATCCCAGGAATGCAAGGATTCTTCAATATATGCAAATCAATCAGCGTGATACACCATATTAACAAATTAAAGGAGAAAAACCATATGATCATCTCAATAGATGCAGAAAAAGCTTTCAACAAAATTCAACATCGATTTATGATAAAAAAAAACTCTCCAGAAAGTAGGCATAGAGGGAACTTACCTCAACATAATAAAGGCCATATATGACAAACGCACAGCCAACATCATTCTCAATGGTGAAAAACTGAAACTATTTCCTCTAAGATCAGGAACAAGACAAGGTTGTCCACGCACTACTATTATTCAAAATAGTTTTGGAAGTTTTAGCCACAGCAATCAGAGAAGAAAAAGAAAAATAGGAATCCAAATTGGAAAAGACGAAGTAAAGCTGTCACTGTTTGCCGATGACATTATACTATACATAGTGAATCCTAAAGATGCTACCAGAAAACTACTAGAGCTAATCAATGAATTTGGTAAAGTAGCAGGATACAAAATTAATGCACACAAATCTCTTGCATTCCTATATACTAATGATATAGGAAAGAGAAATTAAGGAAACACTGAAAGAGAAATTAAGGAAACACTCCCATTTACCATTGCAACAGAAAGAATGAAATACCTAGGAATAAACCTACCTAAGGAGACAAAAGACCTGTATGCAGAAAACTATAAGACACTGATGAAAGAAATTAAAGATGATACAAACAGATGGAGAGATATACCATGTTCTTGGATTGGAAGAATCAACATTGTGAAAATGACTATATTACCCAAAGCAATCTACAGATTTGATGCAATCCCTATCAAACTACCAATGGCATTTTTCACAGAACTAGAACAAAAAAGTTCACAATTTGTATGGAAACACAAAAGACCCCAAATAGCCAAAGCAATCTTGAGAAAGAAAAACCGAGCTGGAGGAATCAGGCTCCCAGACTTCAGACTATACTACAAAGCTACAGTAATCAAGATGGTATGGGACTGGCCCCAAAACAGAAATATAGATCAATGGAACAGGATAGAAAGCCCAGAAAAACCCACTCACAATTGGTCACCTTATTTTTGATAGAGGAGGCAAGAATATACAATGGAGAAAACACAGCCTCTTTAATAAGTGGTGCTGGGAAAACTGGACAGCTACATGTAAAAGAATGAAATTAGAACACTCCTTAACACCATACACACACACAAAAATAAACTCAAAATGGAATAAAGACCTAATGGTAAGGCCAGACACTATAAAACTCTTAGAGGACAACATAGGCAGAACATTCTATGACATAAATCACAGAAAGATCATTTTTGACCCACCTCCTAGAGAAATGGAAATAAAAACAAAAATAAACAAATGGGACCTAATGAAACTTAAAAGCTTTTGCACAGCAATGAGAAGTATAAACAAGACGAAAAGACAACCCTCAGAATCGGAGAAAATATTTGCAAACAAAGCAACTGACAAAGGATTAATCTCCAAAATTTACAAGCAGCTCATGCAGCTCAATATCAAAAAAAACAAACAAATCCAAAAATGGGCAGAAGACCTAAATAGACATTTCTCCAAAGAAGATATACAGACCTCCAACAAACACATGAAAGGATGCTCAACATCACTAATTATTAGAGAAATGCAAATCAAAACTACAATGAGATATCACCTCACACCAGCCAGAATGGCCATCATCAAAGAATCTACAAACAATAAATGCTGGAGAGGGTGTGTAGAAAAGGGAACCCCCTTGCACTGTTGGTGGGAATGTAAATTGATACAGCCACTATGGAGATTCCTTAAAAAACTAAAATAGAACTATCATACAACCCAGCAATCCCACTACTGGGCATACCCTGAGAAAACCATAATTCAAAAAGAGTCATGTACCACAATGTTCACTGAAGCTCTATTTACAATAGCCAGGATATGGAAGCAACCTAGGTGTCCATCGACAGATGAACGGATAAAGAAGATGTGGCACATACATACAATAGAATATTACTCAGCCATAAAAAGAAACGAAATGAGTTACTTGTAGTGAGGTGGATGGACCTAGAGTCTGTCATACAGAGTGAAGTAAGTTAGAAAGAGAAAAACAAATACTGTATTATAACACATATATATGGAATCTAAAGGGAAAAAAAAATGGTTCTGAAGAACCTAGAGGCAGAACAGGAATAAAGACGCAGTCGTAGAGAATGGACTTGAGGACATGGGGAGGAGGAAGGGTAAGCTGGGATGAAGTGAGAGAGTGGCATGGACATATATACACTACCAAATGTAAAATAGATAGCTAGTGGGAAGCAGCCGCCTAGCACAGGGAGATCAGCTTGGTGCTTTGTGACCACCTAGAGGGGTGGGATAGGGAGGGTGGGAGGAAGACACAAGAGGGAGGGGATATAGGGATATATGTATATGTATAGCTGATTCACTTTGTTATAAAGCAGAAACTTAACACACCATTGTAAAGCAAGTATACTCCAATAAAGATGTTAAAAAAAATAAATAAATAGATACAAAAAAAAAATTCTTCCTCCAAATATGAAATGTGACTTTTTCCTTCATTGTGTGCATGACAACCAAGGGTTCAATATAAACTTCAATGAGGTCATGCAGACAGAGAGCTTGGCCCATCATCCTAAGCAGTAGTGACATTATTGTATCGCTACCACTATCTTTAGTGGTAACAAAACTCTTTCCTTTCACAATTGTGCTTTTAAATCTGAGTTGAGTAAGACACAAAATGAAAGTGTTTAAGATCAATGGGACACTGATTTCCAGGGACAATGAAATTCCCCCGACAGCAGGATTTTGGCTGGCCAAGAGCAGCCTGGGACCACTGGAAAACAGCATACACGTTTCTGTCAAGGGGGCAGTGGTGGTGATAGAAGTAACAATATATAAATCAGGAGTCAGCAAAGTACAGCCTGCAGGCAAATCCAGCCCTCTCTCTGTTTTTGTAAATAAAGTTTTATTGAAATACAATCACACCATTCATTGACCTATTGTCTGCGGCTTCTTTCACACTACAGTGGCAGAGTTGAATAGCTGCAACAGAGATCATAGCTCAGGAAGCTGAAAATGCTTACTATCTGGCCCTTTACAGAAAAAATGCATGGCCCTGGTACTAAATAAAGACAGGATGAACATGTATAGAATTATACATGTTATAATTATACATGCAGGAATTATACTCAGTGCTCTGCAAGCCTTTGCTCAACTAACCCTTAATGTAGGATGACTAGTGTCTACAACTTCCAGGAGAAGAAACTGAGGTTCTGCAGAAGGTGGTGACCCGCTCAAGTTTCCAAAGGTGAGTTACCATCAGAGGTAGGACTGGACCCAGGCCACGTGCATCTAAAGCCCTCTGTGAGCGCCCTGGGTCCAGTTCCATTGTGAGCACTGAGAGCACGCACTGCTCCCTCCTGGAGGGTCCTCCCTCATCTCAGTTGTATCTGCAGGGTGGAAACCTCTTCTGCTATTTCCAACTCACCTCCATCGAGCCGCCCTTCAGATTTAAATTCGATTCCTGAGCATCGTGGTCAATAATTTCGTGGAGGAAATAAACTCTTAGGGTTTCCAGGATATAAAAGCAGAGCCAAAAGTATCATTCCTGATGCCCTGAAAATCTACGTCCATAGAGTAAGGATTGTATCTTTGGTCTCCACTGATTCACGCTCAGGGAGGTCTAAAAATGCCTCATAACATGGCAAAGATGCTGGGTCATGAGCTGGACTCGAGCTAAGCCTTTCTCTTTGAAGGTTGTAGGTGTTTCTAGAAGTTCAGTCTTCATCCCATGGCAGATGCTCTCAGAAGTTCAGTGACCTTAATTCGCCGGGGAGGAAATGGGAGGGGAGAGGTACTGCGGGCCCAGAACTCTCCCGTGGCATTGCCTACCTTTGCCTACTGAAAGAAACTGTGGGACTTAAAAAAAAAACAACGAAAACTGTAGATATGTATTCTGTATGGCAAACTCTTATTGTTTAAAAGCAAAGAAAAGTAGGCTGGGACAGAGCTGTTGCATCAGAACAAATAGAAATGATTTCAAACTACACGAAGAAAGAAAATATTGGTACGGAGTCACATTGTAAGCAGCTAATGTAGTTTCCCTGCCCTTCCCTCCCTCCCTCTTTGCTCTGTCCGTCCAACTCCTTCCTTTTTCAGGCTATGAGGAAGTTAGGGGTAATAAAATGTCCGTGATACACATAGAGAGTGGAGGCAGTCTATCTGCATTAGAGAAGCTTTGTCCCGCCAACCCCGACCCCATAATCCAGGCACAATGAAAACCAACATGGCATGCGTGGTAGACTTGGACCTCGAGTCCATGGCTTTTTTGTCACCATCACCACCTTCCTAGTTTTGCCCGGCTCAGACTCTCTCAGATGAGCTCTCTTTCTGTTAACACAGAGGGTGGGGTGCTAACTGAGGGCCGAATTAGCAAGGAGCTGGTTGGGAAAGAAGAGTGTTTTCGCTGATAATCTACCACGTGTTTAATTCGTGTACAGAGCATCCTTATGTTGACCATGGCGAAGGCGCCCAGTGGGGCAGACACACAGATGCCCATTCTCAAAACAGAAGGCAGGGACCCTGGGCTGTCACTGGCCAGCAAGGACTGGGAGGCTGGCAAACAAGCAGAGCTCCAGCACCCGATCCCCCCAAACTGAGGTACAGCTGGGCGCCTCACCTGCTCTACACTGACCTGCCCACTGGCCCCAGGGGGTGGGGCAGGGGGGAGGGGCCCTCCTTGGAGAGCTTTGCCCATCTCCTGAGCTGCTTCTCTGATCTGCTTCCCGACCTGGTGTCCATAGATCTGGGTGGGTACTGGGAGCGTGCAGGCTGCTGGCGGGGAGGCCTGACTGTCCAGCTCTGGACAAGTCTATCCCTCCTGAAGCCTGCCCACATGAGGCCTGTCCTGGTGAAGACTGTGATTTGATCTGACTTTTTGTTTTTCACTAAAGAAAAGGCCTCACTACTGCAGGCACTGCTTTCCTGGAGCCGAGGGCGGCTGTGGAGACCCGAGTGCAGGGGCGCAGACCTCAGGGTAAAGCACAGGTATTCTCCTGACCCCGAGCGAGGAGATCATTACGCCCAGCACCTGCTTGGCTGGCTTCTGTCAAGTTCCTCACGGGGCCAGGGCAGAACCAGTCAGACCCAGGCATCAGGGCAGAATTCCAGCCCCAGGGAGAGCCAACTACAAAGTCATCGTCTCCTCCATCCACAGACCCGAGCCCAGGCAACTCGCTTCACTCCAGCTTAGACAGAGAATCTCAGGAAATCTAACTTCCGCAAACATCGGAACAATGAAGCCGCCCTCCCACCACTGCCCGGGAGGGTGTCACAGTGGGTGGGCCATCCGGGTCCCACAGCAGGGGCTGTGTGTGCTCAACTTTGCCCCTGCCCCCGGCGCCCCGTGGGTTCCTGGGGCCCCTGGAACTTGTGAAAGCTGCTCAATGCAAATTCACCAAATTCACTCCAGCCCGTTATGACTGTGGGACCCCACTGATCAGGCAACATTATTTCTATTTTCCTACTGGGCTTCACTCTAGGGGTAGAGGCGCTTGCCTTGGTTTGAAACTTGCAGACACCAGGAGAATTTGCTGATTGCTAATGAGAAAAGCTGAGGTTTTGTGGATACCATCTGGGACCTTCTTGCTGTGGGCTGAGATTAGGATGAGGAACTGACATAACACGCCTTATTAAGGAGGCAGTGACTTTGTTATGGGCTCCGTGTAACTTTTCATGTCTGCTGTACGCCAGGAGCTTAGCCCAAAACACCTTTTTCCAGAATATGAAACATAATATCTCCATGCTCACTGCATTATTTAAAAAGGGGCAATGTGGTTCATAACATTTATTGCGTACTTTTAAGCCATTTGACCCATATAAATATTGCTATAGAGTTGCCCTCAGTTATTAAATTCTTATTGCTTATAAAAGGGGCAACAGGAAGTATAGAAGCAGCAGTGGAAGGTGTGGGCAGGGTGGGGGGCAGGGGTGGTGTGCCAGTGTGGGGGGGCAGGGAGCAGATTGGTTTCCATTCTGCTTTCTGCTTTCAAGCCTGGGATTGGATTGGATTTTTTTTTTTCCCTTTCTCGTTTTGGGCAGAGCCTGTTTGACTTTAACTCAAAGAATTATGTATTGACATGGCAAGCGACATTTTGCCTTTCTGCTGCTTAAAATGGAACCCCACTCTTAAAAGAAATAGGTTGAAAGAATTTTGTATTTCCTCGGCACAGCTGAGACCAGATAAAAACAGGGCATCAACGTTTATCAGGGTACAAAGTTGAGTCTCCTGACTGTGAAAGGGACCAAAGTGTGTCTTCATTGTCAGCCTTGTATTCTTGTTAACGCCGCCTTCCCCTGGTCTCCTGGGCCTCCTAGGATGCTCGCTGGTTCCTGCTACATCACGCACACATGCCCGGTACCCACGCCCACGGAGGCTCTCTCCTGGTGCGCACCTTTTGGAAATGTCAGAATAACCACAAGCACTTGAAGACACCTCAAAGCAGTTCAACAGAGAAGGTGTCCTAGAAGCAAGTCCCCTTGAACTTCAGTGTGCGGCCCCGTCCAGGGACCTCCCCACCCCGCTGTGTGCAGGACACAGGGCAGAGGGAGTCCACGTGATCAACTCCAGCACAGAGTGGAGGTGGAGATACTTGGGGTCCCAGGCTGTTATGGAAACATGTTTGGGGATTTTTTTCTTGTTTTTTTGCACATAATAGGAATTCCTCCCGCCAAGGTCCACAGCAGCACCTGGGTCGGGGGGGAGTAAGCAAGGCACCCCTGCCCCTTGCATATCTGGGGCATCTCTGGCCACACATTAACATGGGCGATTTTACTTCCCCTTGCTTAGGGCAGAGCCTCTACACCTAGAGGTTACTTGCTGTCAACCAAGGACCTTTTTCCTCCTGTCACTGCTTTCAGAGATGAAGGGAAAGATTTCCCTTAGCCTACAGCATTTAGCGTGCAAACCCTCCACCATCACCTCGTGAAGCCACAGAAATCATGAGGCCAGCCTGCGACCTTCCAGCTCAGTGACAGGACAGGAATCCCTTGAGCAGTGGACGCCTCCTCTGATATTTGGAAAAGTGTCATGTTTTCTTTACAGAGAAAACTGTCAGGTTGTTGTTGGCATAAAATACAACCCTTCCTGGATTGTGATTTGCTTGCTTGCTACAAAATGTCACCTGGGCACATGACATGTTTTGTTTTGCTCACAGCTGCTCTGTACTTAAGATATTCACATGGTGTGGGGAGAAAGGCCAGCTCTGTGCTCAGGTCAGTCCTCTGCGCCATTACAGACCCTCCACTTCCTACAGCAGTGAGGTCTGCAGGGGCGAGGACTCAGCCCACAGAGCCACTTCCTTGTTGAGGTGGGATGATTCTGCAAATACATGTTTACCTATTCATGTGCTCTTTAGAAAACCTCTAGAACAACGATAGGCAATCACTGAGCACTGCTGGTCATACTCTTTTAAAAGAAATAGAGAATAAAATGTGAATAACTTAAAAATACCACCACCAACCACCCATAGGGTTGGCCAAGCCAAGCTGTGATTCCTGAAAGGGGACAGATTGCTCAGGTCAGCTGGTCACCCGGGCACATCACCCTACAACACATCAGTATAATCTTGGCCGTTAACCTTAATCTCCCATCCTGGATAATACTTATTTGTAAATTCCTTTTTTTTTTTTTTCCATTCCTAGGTACTTTTCTTAGAAGCCCTCGGCAGGATTTATACTTAATAAATAGTGAGTGATTTAGGTGACATGAGAAAAAAGCTTGAGGAAATATAGTATCCATGTTATTTTTTTTTTCTTTTTGCTCCTTTGAAGACCTAAAATAAGAAAAATATGTCCTTATCAAGTCTTAGGTCTTGACAGACGGAGGTGCAGAGATTTAAATAATGTCTTCTTTTCTGTTGTGCATTTAGCACAAGAAAGAAATGAAAAAAAAAAAAAAGCCAGCTAAAAAAGGGATACTGCAAAATTCAGTTGAATATCTAAAAGTGGTGTTGTCGATAAACAGAATTCCCTTCGAGGAGTTTCTCCGCAGCCCTAGAAGGCAATAAACTGTTTGGTTAAAGAAGCAAGTAGAACCCTCTCCTTGGGATGACAAATGCAAGAAAAATCAAGCCCCAGTGACTCTCTGGTTTCCCAGTACTTTTGCAGTAGAGGTTGGAGTCAAGTGAAAAATAGAAATAAAACAATAGCACAACCACAGGGAGGCTTTATCCCTCAGCCATATCATCTGGGAGTGTTTCAGGCCACAGTGAAAAATACAATCTCATCTTGAGCTGACAACCCGGTTATTTAGCTCTTAGAATGCAGATTTAAGGATGGAGGCGAAAGCAGAGCACCAGACAGCACTGGCGGCAAAGGTGTTTTGTTTATTTTTAATGGTTTGTATGATTTGAAAAATATGTTGTGCAAACCAAGAAGATTCCTTAATTGCCACCAAGCACACCCCTGTCTGCTGGGAATGCAGCTGGAAAGCTCTGTGACTCTGCGGTTAGGGTAGAATTTGAGAATTTCTTCCACTCTTTGTGCCAAATGCACTCCGAGAGTGAAAAATACAGACCCTGCTAGCATGCCTTTCCCAGGAATAGGACATTAATTTCTTGCATTTATACACATACAGATTGCAGCTCTGGACACTGGCCCTTCAAGATCCTGCCTCTGAATTTTGATAACTGGCCATTTCTGCCAGATTTCCATCAAATACAAATCAGAAAGTACAAGGAAATATGACCTTAGTTTATTAGGACTTGCATTCAGTTTTTTTGTTCTTGATGTTGTGTTTTAGTTTTGTCTTTCTTTTCCTCCATTGTTGCCCAAATAAAACTGCTTTATGCTGCAACTACACAGTTTGGCCGGAGGCTGGCTGTACCCTTGGAAGACAAAACCCCTGAAATGGTACGGAAAACAGTACCTATGACCTGCAACCGGACTGCAGCAACATTGCCTAGTTCAATGTCATTAGGACCATGCAGTTTGCAACTTCTTACTTCCAGTCATAAGAGAACAGTCGGGGAATTTCTTCCTGGCATCTGCTCATGGCCTTCCTGGTACTTTAAGGGGTGCTCTTTATTGTGATTGCCTGGAGGGTATGGGGGGTTACAAAATCCACTACAGACACCTGACAGAGGGCAAGGCATTTGCCACCTGACACAGATATTATTTCAAGAATGGATTCCATAGTTAATCTCTTTTCTGAAGTCAGAAGTGATTTTAACAGGAAAGCTAAAAAAAAAAAAAAAGGAACTGTATGAATGGATTCCTCTTAAAATGTAGAGGGTTTTCTGTATTTCATTTGGAATTGAACTGTGGACAGCCATTGGCAGCTTCATATAAAAAGATTCATGTTTTGTCCTCGTGGACGGTATCTTTGGTCAATGGTGCTCAGAGCACAAATACAGCTGCGGGGGGTCCTGCCCAGAAGATGTTTTTCATAAGGACAAAAATACACATTAACCAAATTAGGTGTTTTCACTTAAAAATAGGAGCAATCCTTCCCTTTTGCATTATAGCAACCTGAATATTTCTAATCCGGAGCAAGGGCAGTGTTTCATAGCTGTTTATATTATGCTTAGCTGGCTGTTCTGCTCACGAAACTCACTTCATACTTGAAAAAAAAGAATTGCAGGAAAAAATTAACATCTTTTTTTTCCCTTGAACATTTTAAGGCAAGCCCCTACCTTCTAATGGTAGAACTTTATTTTCTTCCTTATAGTAATATATAGTACTGAAATTCCAAAGGTTTCTGGTGCATTTCAGCTGTCACCTCAAGTCAAAACCATAGAGTTCAGCTATAAAAGAATATAATAAATTTAACCTGACCTAACTGGAGATTTTTAAGCAGACATTTTTTTAAATTGTGTATCTGTGAGCTCCCTATGCCCACATATAAATGGTCTTTTTTTTTTTTTTTTTTTTTTTTGGTTCGTTCTTTCTTGAGTTCAAACTTGCGTACCTTTGTGACATTATCTCTGCTTACACGAAAGTGCTTTCAAAGATTTTAAGGGGAGATGCCATTTTGGAAGAAAATGTAATTCTAAAAGAAACTTTGAACGGACTATTTTAACCTAGCCTCCAATCTCCTGAATTTTCGGTGGCATCCTGTCCTGGGCAACTATTGTAGGAACCTGCCACGGGGCATCTCCCTCTCCAAGAAAAGTCTACGGAATGCGCCCGGGGGGACACCAGACACCCTGGCCCCCAGCCCAGCCTGCTCGCTATTTAGCGCTCACGGGGCTGATATTTTATACACCGAAGTAAACTTCCGCACTCCAGTTCAAATGTAATCACTGTTTTGTTTTTGCAGCCTTTGTAGATTGAGTCTTTGTTAGGCGAGCACGTCTTGTTTCCCCAGCACCCGAGGAAATCCTCGGCATCAGAGTGCCCCCCAAAGGCAGCCCGGGAAATGAGCAGGGGCGCGCTGACCTTTAGCGAGACAGCTAAGGTTATGCACATAACATTTGCTTGTTTACTTTGCAAAATAAGCAACGAGTTGGAAACTCCGAGCATCGCCGGCGCCTCCGCGCACTTAGAAAACAACTGGAACCGAGGCAGCCGGTCTTCCCAGCTCCAGCGCGGAGCCCGGATCTGCTTTGCTCTGTATCTATCGTGATGCAACTTTAATAACGTTAGCCAAGGCTGCTCACAAAATCACAGCTGTAGCTGGAGGCAAAAGGAAAAAAAAAAAAAAAAAGAGGGAAAAAAAATACGCTGAAAACGAGGTGCTGCCCCCCAGCCTCACCTAGGAGCCCGGCGGCGCGGGGCGCTCGGAGAGGCAGGGGCCAGCGGATCGATGTCCGCAGCGGGCTGATGGCCACTGGTCGTTTTGATGGATATGACTGTAAAAAAAAGTCCAGATTGGTTCACCGTGGACCTCAAACCGTGTCAGCTAAAACCAAAGAGACAAAAAAGTGACAGCTGTGGAGAGTGCACTGCAAGGCGGTCAACGGCGCCTGTGATTTATTGTTCCATCTGCCTCGCCGCTGTGAGGACAAGTTCCCCCTGATTTGGTTAAAATGAAAAGGACCTCAGAGAGCGCAACGTGGGTTTTGAAAATGTGCAGAAACTTTTTTTTTTTTTTTATTCCCTGATTTATGTCCCTTTCCCCCTCCAGAAAGTCTGCACCAGCCCCCTGCTCGGGCAGCTCGGCTGCCAGGAAGGTTCGCGCGCCCCCGACCCCCAGGGCGCAGGATTTGGGGGTCGGGGCCCAGCGCCCCGATCCCGGCCCGGTGTGCTGCGCCGGGGTCGCAGGGGCCGCCGGGGACGCGCGGGGAGGGGGCGGGGGGGGACCCCGAAAGACGGGGCAGGGGCCGTGGAGCACCCCGTCCTGGCTGCGCCCTTCCCAAACCATCATTCCCTGGAAGTTCAGCCTGCCTGTCCTCGGATTCTAATAAAAGTTTTATGCCGGTCAGCACATTTTCAGCCAATTTCCCATGAAGAGGCCTGTTGGTTTCGATGGTGCATGGAAAGTTCTGCTCCCGTCCCCCTGCCTTGGCCAGGGCCTCTGGAGCCCTGACCCAGTGGCTAGCACTTCCTGGCTGGAGGTTTTAGGCCTCACAGGTCCAACCTGGTGTCAGAAGCTGGCCTGTCTTCTGTCTCAGGATGTTGGTTTTACCTCTCAAGTGTTTCCTGAATTTGTGAAAATTCTGTTTCTAGCCGCTTGTCCATAGTGGCTTCCTGCTCAAAAAAATATTTACCTTTTTTTTTTTCTTTTTCTTTTTCTTTTTTGAGGGAGAGAAAGAAAAGAGGATGGAGGTGGGGCAGGGGACTGAGAAAGTGGCAGAAAGAGGGAGAAAGAAAGAGAGAGGCTTGGCAGCTACCGTGGAGCAGGGGCTGCCCCCAGGGGGCCAGTTCTACTTTTGGAACATGTTTCTGTCAGGCAGGGGTCAACATCTTTTACCTCTTTTTTCCATTATTCAAAATAAGTATTGATGTTATGTTTTAGCTATTTAAAAGCCAGCTGCCTTGCTCATTTCAGATGCTTTTCCTGGTATGATTGTATGTGGTAATAGCTGGTCTGTGTATCGTCTTTCACAAAATCTAGGCTTTCAGAGCCTCGGTCTTCAAATGATATCAATCAAAATTTATGCAATTCAAAATCCATATGTACAGAGCCCCAGCTCACCTCATTTCATGATAATAGTAAACCACATGTTGTATCCATGTCTGAAACACTTTTCTCGTTCTTGACTGTGTTAACCCTAGAGGCACCCTGTTCTGTACGGCTAGCCCGTCGGAGCAGCACAAAACATTGATTAATGCCTGGCAACGACGAAGGAAACCTTGAATAATAAAGTGGTGAACAAGGGAAATGCAAACTAATAAAACACGGGGAGTGTCAATAATATTTGAAGATGTTTGTTAACGTAAACAACCCAGGAAGACTTAAGGGGCGGTGGAAGCCAGTTAATCCTCATGTACAGGATCGTCTCTTATTAACTGTTCTTAAGGGCGATCTTCCTTCAAAATACATGTGGTGACCTGTGGACAATAAGCCATTTGGTGCTGCCAGGTCCTTTCTTGAGTTCCGGGGAGGAGACCTCTGCCCTTCATCCCAGTCCGGGCAGCTCTGAACTTGGGCCTGTTGCTTCTGCACTTGTGCATGGAGCAGAGGGTGGGGAAGAAAGAGGAGAGTCACCGTGAAACTAGTCCATCATTATACGACCTTAATCCTAGGTGGGGAAAATTAAAGTGGGATTTTTGAGAGTTCATTTGCATTAGCTTTGAGACCTGGTCAACATAATACTTGAAGCTTTTTTTTCTTTTTTTAAGAAATAGCTGATAAGTAGGTGGTTCAAAGAGATATTATTAATTCACTGTACTTGGGTGGAACATTTTACAGGCGTGCTGGATTCCTGCACAGACTACACAGATGTATGTGCTCTTTAAATGACACAATACTTCATCTGATCTATTTTCATCAAAGGCAAAATTGGTAACTGTGACACAATAGCATTTGCCTCTGACAGGATGCATTATTTACTTCAGGTTTAATATACATTACAAATAAGATTTGCTTTCACGGAAGAGCATTAAAACATTTGGCAAGGGGAGAGCGGAACATTGTCCTTAATTTGTTTTGGCAACTCTGAGAAATAGAGGTCATTACCCACACTCCTCCATGCCAGAGACATAACAAGGAACAAATATTTTAAGAAAATCGAGATATAATTAAAAATACCACCATGTCTTCGGAACCGAGAAGGCAGGAGGCGGCGAATGTTAACTCTCTCGCTGCGGTGTGATCCTGGGGCCCACGGAGTGGATTTCACAAGGAACGGAAAATTAGAGATGAAGACTGAAAGCATTTCTTTTGGAAATCCTTTCAAACACACAACATCATGTCAATTATTCAGCATCAAACTAAATCGGTTTCATTTTTCCCCCCTGAAAACAAGCCTTCTTGAAGCACCTACACATCTATTCACATCTCTGTCCCGTGATATCAGACGTTTAGATGAAAATTAATACTGAAAAATTAAGCCCGCCCTTGGTTTGATTGACTGCAATCGGTTTCTCAAACCATGCGCTGCAAGAGCCGGGAAGACTGCAAATGTGCCTTCCTTCTCTGCCCTCCAAAGGAGTCAAGCCGAAGCAGGAGAGCTGTTGACAAATTAATACTTTAAGAAAATAAACTCTGGTCATGTTCAACCCAGAGCAACTTTATCCTGATTAATTTGTGTTGGAGGTTCTCCAGCCCCCATTGACAAAGCCCCGCCGTTTGTACAAATGTAATTTCCTAATATTTACATGAGGAAAGCCTCAGCAGTTAAGCTCTGCCTCCAGTGTGACTTTTGTGGTTTGTAAAAAGACAATAAAAATACAGAGAGGTAATTGTAAGCACATTTGAAAAAGAAAGGGGAAAAAAAAAGAAAGGATTTTTTTCTCTCCTCCTCCTCCTGTAGCCCTATAAAAATGGGCTGTGTGTACAGATGCTTAGAAAGGGAAGCCAGCGTTCAGCCAGCGGAGTTTTAAGTAACATAACACCTAGTACTCATCGTCTCCCTACAGCTAACGAGCTCCTACAGAACACCCACAATCTTTCTTAACGTGGATCTTTTGCGTCCTGACAGAATTCATCTTCGTCCATCTACATGGATGGTCTTGTCATTTTATGCCTTTATTTATATCGAACGTTAGACACTTGCATGACTGATTTAATAAAGAGGAAAAAAGAAAAATGCAGTGGTAATGTGTTGCTTTGTTCTGAGAATATTTAAAAAATAACCTTTCGTCTTAATGAGATTTTCCCCATCAGTTTACACAATTTTCCAGATGCAAAATGAGCTTTTGGCTGTAAAATATTTTATCACATTGTCTTACACAATAAAGATTAGATGTTTTCTCTCTCTCAACTGCACTGCAATTATTTTTTAGTGTTTGCAAATCATAATATCATTTAAAAACCATATTTTATACCTTATCTAAAATACTTTTAGAGCAGTAGGATGAAAAAAAATAACATCTATTTAACTACTCTTTTTAAGCGGCTGTTATGTGCTTTAGGATAATTTCCCAGGAAAAGGCAGAGCTAAAAAGCTTAGCTTTCCTTGAAAACATATCTCTCAAGCAACATCTTTGCAAAAATCCCCAGAATTTAATTCCCCTGACTGGAAAGCCCAGAGTGCCTGAATGTAAAAATAGTAGCCCTGTCATTTCACATTCATTAAGTGTGAAACTCAGAAATTAATAATGTAAAAATATGCTTTTTAATTAGTCTTACATTCTGCCCAATGTACTTAAATGGGATCAGCGGCTCCCTAATGATTTTTTTCTTAATAAAGTGTTAGCCTGTGATGCACCGAGGTTGACAGGTATGATAAACTGGAAAGTTCTTTTGGAGGCGGATGAATGATACCAAAATAGTACTCGCCCATTTAAATGTAATTAACATCAGGGAGCAATATTACAAGAAGAGAAGCCTACAAGATTTTTATTTCGGGTTTCTTTTTTTCATTTCTTATTTTATGAGTAGTTTGATGATTGCAGCGGTGATTTTATAATTTAATTACCTTTTCTGAAAGCTAAGCTTTCACTAATAGCAGGTCAACAGGACCATGAAGCAGTCTTCAAAAATGTTAAAGTCAGTCCCTTTCGATGGGCTCTCCAAGTGTCATCTATATGTATTATTTGTTTATTTAGTTATATGTGTGTGTGCACATATATATGTGTTTGTACCCACGTATATCTATATACAGAGACATACGGATATACAGATGTAGGCATAAGGTATGTCTGCTCGGGAAATATTTCTCTTGCGGTGATGAGGACCATCGGGAAGAAAATGCAGTTGTTTGCCCTCTGAAGAGAATTGATGACAGAAGTTCTTAAACACCTCAGTTTGGGAAAAGGCGGAAGAAGATACCCCCAAAAAGGTGTATTTGATCAACAGATAAATATTAAAAGTCACTGCTGAATAAGAGACTCAGTCGATTGTCACCTGATTATCCCCTGGTGTGCAGCGTCCAAAAGACAGCAGCAACTTTGCGTGGCGCTACTATTGTAAGTCGCCAGTAATAAATGAGAAATAGATTTCTGAACACATTATCATGCTGGCAGTCAGCGTTGTTTACTCAAAGACTTCCGCTCAGATCCCCGAGTTTCCAAGTTCCAAATGATGGTCCCTTTCAACTTGGTAAACAAGAAAACAGTGACACAGCAATGTAAAATATGACAAAATCCAAAAAGTCTTGAGTGTACCCTCTTAGAAAGAGGGTGGCCAAGACCAGGTTTCACACCTATTTTGGGAGGACTCCTGGGTGCCCATGGGAGTCTGGGACCTTATGTGACAAGTGTCTGATGGACACTCATGGGTGACCATAGACCCGACACAGCGACTGAAAATCCGGGTAATACTCATGACTTGAAGTCTGTCTGCCTGTGGAGCTGAGATAGCCCCAGCAGTTTCTTTTTTAAATTAACCTCCAGAACAAAAAGACGAAACCTGGCATGCTGATAACCTCTGTTGAGCCCCGATAGCATCTATATTTTCATTTCTTTCAGAAACAAAATACAGTATGAAGAATGCAAGGTCAGACCTTTGGCCAACTTTTATACAAACTCTATGAGAAAGACCTATTTTCTAATAAGGCAGGTGCAGTCTGGTTACTCTGAATTTGCATTGAATTTTACGCATTGATACATTCCTTCCCATCCACTGATCTTTACACCAGCTTTCAATACCTAGTGGAAACCCTTAAAGAGGAGGTATAACAGCCTTGTTGGGGAGATCGAGTCCTTGATGATGGGATGTGATTTCTGTACTTTACACAACTTTATTATCAATCATTTCTCTATTGTATTTTTAGAAGGAATAAGGGGGGGGGGGTGTATAAAGTGCACGATTTTCATACTTCTTTAACATTCAGGTGAAGAAAATTTCAACTCGAAGCTCCATGAGGGCGGGTTAGGTGTTTTCTTGCTCACTTTGCGATTCCCAGCACCTGGCATTGTGCCAGTTCTCGGCATGTGGAGAGCAAATGCTGGGGGAGTGAAGGATGCCAGGGATGAAGTCTCCTCTGTGTGTGGGGAGCCTCAGTGCCACCTCAGATCCAGTCCACACCTTGATCGGTGTTGTCTCCTTGGTGCTTTTCTACCATAAAATGGAAATGCATTATTCTGCACAAAGTACTAAAGTGTCCCTGCCAAGATAAAACTGCAGAGTTAGAAGATGAATAAGTCCCAGAGATCTAACGCATGGCACAGTGATTACAGTCGACAGCACTGTAATATATACCTCAAAGTTGTGAAGATAGATCTTGAATTGTCTCACCCCCCCCGGCACACACACACACACAGACAAATATAATTATGTGAGGTGATAAAAGGGTTGCCAACAGTAAGGTGCTAATCGTACTGATGGAAATATACAAATGTATGAAATCAACACATTGTACACCTTACGTAATGTATATGCCAATCACATCTCAATAAAAAAGAAAAAGAAAATTGCAAAAAGCCAAGTGTTTGAGGTATCATGGGATTAGAACCGTTTTTTGTGGGTTTTTTTACATCATTTTATATTTTGGCCACACTGCACAGCAGGCAGGATTTTAGTTCCCCCACCAGGGATCAAACCCACACCCCCTGCAGTGGAAGCACAGAGTCTTAACCACTGGACCGCCAGGGAAGCCCCTAGAACTGGTGTTTATAGCCCTTAACCACTCAGGTGTCATTGGTTCATAAACCAGCCAGTGGAATCTCAGTCTTCATTTCTGATACTGGCTGCTGGGTGTTTCATCATCAAGATGTTTATGAGGATTGGCAATAAATTTACCTAAAAATATGAATTATAACTAATACCACAGATTTCTCTTGCTGTAAACAGATTTTTTTTCTCTTGCTATGTTAGAGATTTTTGTCCTTGCTGGTGAATCATTCTACCTTGTTGGAGAAACCTCGAAATGTTAATTAACTTTTTGACCAGTGATACTTCTAATTAAATTCATTGTTTCATAAAAAATTATGCCAAAATGAATTCATGCATTTGTTTATATGCTCTTGAATCAGTCGCATAGAATAAATCATTAAAATTATTTTAATAATCTGGGACTTTTCTAGAATCTCACTGAACTTCAGCTTGTTTGGAAATTATTAGGAATGCCATATTATTTTAAGGCTTCTTAACTGCATCTTATACCAAAATAAAACCAATTAAAACTAAGTGAAGGAACTTCCCTGGTAGCGCAGTGGTTAAGAATCCACCTGCCAATGCAGGGGACATGGGTTGGAGCCCTGATCCAAGAAGATCCCACATGCCGTGGAGCAAATAAGCCCGTGAGCCACAACAACTGAAGCCCACGCACCCTAGAGCCTATGCTCTGCAACAAGAGAAGCCACCGCAGTGAGAAGCCCGTGCACCGCAACGAAGAGTAGCCCCTGCTCGCCACAATTAGAGAAAGTCCGCACGCAGTAAGGAAGACCCAACGCAGCCAAAAATAAATTAAAAAAAAAAAAAGAAAAAACTAAGTGAAAACCACCTGTGAACAAACCAGGGTAATATTCAAGAGCAGATCATCAATACATGTTAATGGCCAGCCAAATAGATTCTATTTATTGAGCATTTTTGTACGATATCATTTGCAGATTAAAAAAAACTGAAGTCTAGAGGTTCAGTGACTTACCCAAAGCAATTCCTCATCTAGAAGACGCTCAGAAGAGGCAAAATCAAGAGGTTGTCAGAGCACAAGGGGCCTGCTAAGTAGCCTCTCAAAGGATGCTGGAGGTGGCCCAGGTACTAGGGGCCTTCACCTGGAAGAGTGCTGATAGCACACGTTTGGTACTGACTATCTGGGTCCCCCAATACAGAAACCATTGAGTATTACGATTTGAGAAATATATGTAGTTGCCCCCTTTGCATCAAGTGTATTTAGATACCCTCACACATGAGGGCTGTGTAATTAGACAATGGAAGTCATGTCAAGTTCACCCCAGATTGTTCCTATTAACTTAATTGCAAATTTAATTAAGGCACACATCTAAAAGATAGTGACTATTACTAAAAATGGTGTGCACATTTATTATATATAATATATACAATATTTATATATAAGTTATACTGTATTATATATAAAATTATTAATTAGCTCTAGTGAGTTCTTTTAGTTCATTTTGTCTCCCTATTTCCCACTTTCTTTCCTCCTCCCTCTCTTTCTTTTTTCCTCCCTTCCTTCTTTCTTTCTTTCTTTCTCTCTTTCTTTCTTTCCCTCCTTCTTTCCACCTTTCCTTCCTTTCTAATTCTCAAAGCCAGCTGTGAGGTAGATCTAGCTTCCCTTCTATCTGACTTCATTCTTCTTCTCAGAAAACACAATTTGGAAAATACAGGGCCAGACAACTGTTTTCTGGAAACTTGAGTGTCAAGTTTTTGGTCAACCAGGGTCGTGCAGGGCTAGAGAGTCCACGCGTCACGGAGGCTGCTGAGTCGTCCGTCTCCCCCCGCGACAGGTCCAGGAGGCCATGGGTCCCCTGCTCTCAGACCCACTAGGACAACAGCTCCAGGCAGACAGGACCTGCCCGTCACCAGCCTGGCCTTGCCTTCAAGGCCGCTCCAGTTATCAAAGTGTGACGGTCTCAAAGTGTACCCCCTTCTTTTTGTGGATCCACCAAGGATTCCGATTTGCTTAAGTGTGAAATGAAATCAGAGGCATTAATGGAGACTGAAAGACAAATCACTGAACACAATGGATGAAGCTATAACACACGCCACTAAAATCAAAAGACCTGCTTCTAAGGGACAGGAGAGTCCCAACTCTGGGGTAGGGGAGCAGGGGACAACATCCTGGGGATGTGTTCCCTTCCCGGAAGGACCGGTGACAGCTCCCATAACAGGCTCTCTTAATGGCCAATCCATGCACTGGCATTTGTGCAGGAGCCGGAGGGACTGCTTGTTTACCGACCGGATGAAAGAACATGCTGCAGGGTTAGGAATACAGGACCGAAAGAGACCTGGGAAATCTGATGGACACGCGTAAAATGCAAACCACTGCAAATGGTCCGGACGCATGAATTCTAAGTATCCAATTACCCAAAAGTTTTTCTGCCATCTCAAGAGAACTGCAGAGACACAGGATAAAGACACAACCCAGCTGCCTTGGGTCTTTGTCCAGAGTTGCTCTTGGCTCCAGCCAAAGGGAGTCCCCAGCAGAACCACCATCAACACCTACCCCTGTACTCTCGCGGTCTGCCCCACCCTAGACAAGATGAGGGAGAAGTGTTCCTTGGCCCCAAACTTAGAAACAAACCTGAATTTCAAATGGAATGTCGGTCTGGATATGCAAGATGACATTTAGTTAAGAAAACAAATTCATTATTAGGTTTCATAACTGTCCAAACAGTGCAGTAAGGATTGGGAGTTATACAGTTGGTTCATTTAGGGCATATCTAGGAAGCCTTAATAAACATACATTTTTATCTGTGTGTGAAGTTGAAGTGTATCATTCTTTAACAATCAGTTGACACAGATAAAATGAAATAATTCCTCCCAGAGCTGTGTTTTGGCAATGAGCATTTCTAGTCCTGGACCCCCCCTCCAAAAGAGACCTCCACTCCAAGCCTAGAGTATGGCTTTAAGAATCTTTCTTAAGACGTGAGACTCAGGGCAGGCAGAGTTTCAGTTAAGGTTTTTTCTGAACTGGCATTAGTCCTTACAATAGTGGTGTATATTGGACAAGAAAAGAGCAAATTGAGTGCCGGGGTTTCTCTTCATGACAGAGACCCAATGTTTATGTGTATATTGAAATATATCAACTGCCTTCCAGCTCAGGAATTGCTATTATGCTCCAATTGATTTTAAAAAGCGGGGGTCACAGCTCTGCAGTATGAACACAAAATGACCAAGTTCTACGATGTCCAAGGAAAGTCATCTGCTTGGTAAAGTGCAACTCAGTGGTGAGAACAGAACGAGATGTGTTGGTAACATGAGGGCCAGGAGGAAGGCTGTCCAAAGGATGTCAATCTAAACCTCAGTCTATTTAAATATTGCCAGAGGAAGAGACACTTGGCAATTCAGGCTGAATAATCTTGACTCAGTTGTTGGCCAAACTGGGGCACTGCGTTCTTTGATCAGAGGCCTGACGGGCCTGGCAATTCATCACGCTCTTGGAAGAACTCCTGCACGACAACGGCAGGTGGTGATGAAGGGTGCCAGGGGATGGAGCTCTGAGGCATTCTGGGGTTCCCCTTGGGAGCTCCCCACCCAGGAGGAGGGTCCAAATACTCAACTGAGAGCCTGATTCCCCCTGTGAGGGCCACTGAGGCAAGCCTGCCAAAGCCTAACTTTGCACGGGGGAGGCAAGCATTGTTTTCTATCCAAATGAACTCTGAGATTAACCTAGAATCAGGACATCTTCGTGGGCTCAGGAATTCATTCTGACGTCATAGCCTCTGGGAAAAAGAATTGTCTGCCCCTGGATCCATAGCCTGAAACCAAGAAGGGCTCTAATTCTTGTTGAGTGATACCAAATATTTGGCAGGCTTGGGTGACTTCGAAGTTTCTCCTTCTTAAAAGCAGTTCTCTCATCCTATTTGCCATCATAGTTGCATATTTTTGAATAGTCATCAAAACACATAGTCACTGATTTCTCTAGGTCTGAATATCTGTGGAATAAATCCAAAATGCTACTGGAATAAAGGAAGAAAAAATGTCAGGCTTTTCATAATCCTTAACAATTCCACTGATGAACAGCAGATGGGGCTACAAAAGTCATCCGATTAAAGACATGGGGGAAAAAAGAACCTTTTAACCTAAAAAACAATTCACTCAGAACCATGTCAAAATATACAAAGGGCCCTTCTTTGTGATTTAAAATGTCAGTGAGTCTGTTTCACGCTGGAACTTTTGCAGAGCGGCCCAGATAGCCTCATGCGTTACAATTAACTTACTTTTTTAACGTGGTAGATTTTGAACTCTTCCTCGTGGCTTCCCTTCATCCTGTTACAATGCAATTTGCTAGAAGACAAAATAATTATCTATAATTAATTTAATCACAGCAACGCCAGCGCCCCCCAATATCTCAGAACCGGGGTAAAACATGTATTTGTATGTTCATGCATACCGCAGGCGGGCACGCATTCACACATGCAAATTCTTTAAATACTCATTTTTCATTAGATTTCGTAGCCTATGCCATCACCGGTGGAAGAAATTCATGTGTCAAGCTGCAGGCCATTCACAAACGTGAAAGGTGAAAACGAGGCAAAGATACAAAGGCTAGAGTGGAACCCGTCAAGTAAGTGTCCTGTTGGAAAAGAGCACCAACCAAACCAGGAAATCAAGTTCTCCCGCTTGACTCAGCAAGTCAAGCAAAGGAGCCTCGGATTTCCTCGTGGAAACAGGAGAGAAGGGTCCTGGGCTGTGGCAGCAGCGGGGGCCCTGCTGCCCAAGGCTCACCTGGTTTCAAGACGTTTTCTCCGCCGCCAGCCAAGTCCATCTGGGGAGAGAGATGAGCAAACAGCAGATGGACGGATGCCACTTCTGGACTAATTCTGTCCGCAAGTATGTCAGTGGGTTGAAAGCGGCCAGATAGGGCTGTGCACTGGGGTCCACTCTTCACCAAGAGAAAGACTGAAAGGGCCACTTCCTCTGGCCAGAAGGAGCCGGCTGCCAAGTGAAAGCTGCAATTTTATGCTTGTGATATAGATCGGAGCAATTAACAAGTGTAAGTTGTTTCAAAATCAGCTTAAATCTGCATTTTATGTGTGCAAGCTTCCAGCTGTAATGGGATTATGATGTCAGCAGAGGGAGGGGGGCACAGCTGCATCGGGCTCCAGAGGTAGCAGGCAGCTGTTAAGATAGAGAACTAATTGTGATTAATTCTTACGATGTGTTTGAAGATTTCACAAAGAGTTCAAGACCCAACCCTTCCCACGGGGGATGAAGTGAAGGAGGAGGATTCCTAGAAAAAGAGACTCAGCGGAGAGATCTCTGTGCTCCCTGCCTGGCCTGGACTGTCACATTCTCCCATCCAGTCATTTCACTGTTCGGTTTTTAATTCGATTGAGTGTTTTTTCCCAGTTCAGGTGCTCTGGCTGTCTGCTAGGTCACACTTAAATAAGTTGTATAGAGTAAATGTTTTGCTCTGTCTCCCACTGTGACCAAGCTGGGCATTCATCACACCTCCTCTTTGGGAAGCGTTGCCATCACTTCTGAGATGTAAGCCACCCTCCCAGGAGATGACAGCCCAGGCGGGGCTCTCCCAGCAGCCTGGAGCATTTCACCATTTCCTGGTAGGTAGTAGCTCTGTGCGTGGAAACCAACATCTCTAATAGGCCCTTAGGAAACTCTTTCAAAAAAACGGTTTTAACTTTTATCTCCAACTATGAGTATATCTGGGGTCAGGTAACAGGACGGTTAGACGCTCATTCGTTTCTGACATCTTACGTAACTTGGATTTCTGTAAAAGGTGGCCTACCTTCCCTGTGCTGAATACAAAATTATATGCCATATTCTCAAGGGGGGAAACAAAACGAAAACAAATAGGACGCTACAAAAAAAGAAAATTATATAAAACATAGCTAAAATAATATTTAAAGTAACAAGATAACTTTACCATAAAAACAATGAAAATAAGAAAAAAAATCTTCCAGACTTTTCTGCAAAATATCTCTCGCAAAGCATTAGTTCTTAAAGATATAAACTGAAGTTTAGGAGTAAGTAGCCCAGAAGTGAGAACAGTTGGCACTTCCGCACCTGGCGATTAACTAGCTGGAAGGTACTGGAAAAGTCAGTGTCTTTGTTTGTAAAGTGTCTTTATCAATTCTATCATGGCGGGTACTTCCAGCTTTATGAAGAATGATCTTGTAATGGTCTTAACAAGATACCTGACTCAGAAACCACCGAGATGGTGCCAGGCAGCTCTCCAACATCTACAGCAGGACTTGATACCCAGGTCGAAGCTTCTCAGATCCCGTTTCCTGCACGAGGTGAAAGAATTTATTTTCAGTGTGTATGTTGACCTACTAAATGGGGGAAGAGAAAGAAACACAACACAGGCAGTGACTCAAACTGCAGAGACAGTGAACAGAGGCTCAGAAGTTATTCGAACGTAGCTGGAAATCATGAACATTGGATGGAGCGTGTCGTCAGGCGCTGCAGATGGCATCTGTTCTCTGACGGCATCTAGTGTTTGTCTCTTTTTCTGCTCTCGCATTTTCTACATGAGATGCATTCCTCGACACAGGTCAGAACGCAGACGGGCTGAAATGTAAATGAGGCAGAAGGATAACTGCGTCGCTGTCAGCGTGGCCTTCTGGCATTGACATCAGTCCGAGGGCTTCAGGGGTGGAAACAAAGAGCCCTTGTATCCCTGCTTCCTACCTTGGGAAGATCGTGTTGCTCAACGCCTCACTCCTCCTTTCCTTCATTTTTTAAAAACTGAAAAGGGAAGAATTAAAGAGTGGACACCAGAAAGAAAAGTTTGAAGCCCCCTAACAATACTTTGCAGGAGTGAGAGGGCCCAGGGGATTTAATTCCGGGGCTGCTGAAGCAGTGGGTCCCTGATCCATCAATGCCCCCAGAACCCACCAGGTTGGGGTGTAGGGACGTTCCCCCCAGTTTCCGTGTAAAGATGTTTTGAACTCACCTAATCTTCCTCACAGCACTCCCGTGATCACTTGATTGTTACGAAGGGCAGACGGTTATTTGATTTAGGCTCTTTTATTTTAAAATGGAACCAGAGCAAGGGAGCAATGGTCATTTCCCCCACCTCCTCCTCCACCCTTCCCTCCTCTGGGCACGACGATGGGACCAGTCGTGGCCAGTGCACATCGCAGAGCAGTGAGTCTGCAGCACCTTGAAGGTTACAACTTGGAAATGTTCATCAGAGGGAAAAAAAGCACACTGAGATACACTTAACCATCAGCTTCAGTTGCTCGGACCTTGGTCTTCGAGGGCAGTGGTAACTTTGGTGAGTGGGCACTGAGGTAGGCTTCCCGTGTCCCTTTTAAGGACAAGTTCCCACCCGGTGGGGGGCAGCTGGGTGCCACAGCCCTGGTTCTGGCCCGAGAGCTCACACAGCCTGCAACGCGCATGGGGGTGTTCCCCAGGGCTGTGCAAGCTGGAGCATCCGAGGTTTCCATTCAGCCCAGTGTCAGGGCCCAGCAGAGAAGCAGGTCACAGCTGCAGTGCTCTGAAACTCTAACAGCCAAAGGTAGGGGGTCCTGGAGGGGTGCCAGGAACTGCCTGAGAGGTCAGGGGGAGGGGGGGCGTGAGGAAGGAGGCTGTAATGGGATGGCAGGATGCCCGGATTCATGGGGCATAAAGATGGGGAGGCGGGGTGGGCCAGTGAAGGATTGTGGGGAGGCAGCAACGAGGCTGGAGAAACACGGAGAAAACTGAGATGCGCCCCAGACAGTGGCCCAGAAAGACAGGTCAGATGGAATGGATTCCCCATTGAAATACGCTTTCCAATCTGGCTTTAAAGTGTCTACACAAATCTAGCAACACACGTTAAATAATAAATTGCAGTATGCTGGCTGGCTCCTGAGGAAAATGCATCTTTCTCTGCAAAACGGCAAGTATGTCTCTCATTTTCACACTTGGTCTGTGAAGACCTATACATTAAGGCATGACTACATTGACTAAAACGGAGATTCTTAACACAAATTCTATGGAACGTGTTTTAACAAAAACTGTTCAAATTTCTGGTTTACATAAAAATATCTAAATGTATTTCTAAAACCAATTATTTCTGATCTTTTCCAATGTTTTATTCCAATTTCCACTCCCCTGCTTCACTGAAAAGAGACTTTTCTCGTAACAGAAGTACAACAGCACTTCACTGTTGGGCTTATTTAGAACATGCCTGAATTCTTTCTGCTTGTTGGACAAAAAAGAGACTAAAATCCAAGAGGCCAAGAAGCAAAGGACGATCACGGAAGGGACCTCAGTGGGTGTCCAGAGACCAGAGAATAAAAGAGCAAGAACCAGGGCAGAGGGGGCACCAGGAAGGGCTCAGAGGGAGGGGAAAGTCATGTGCAGAGCACAGGTGAAAAGAAGGAGGAGGTAGACAGGTTAGGACCGGAGGAGAGAGACAGGGTGCCTGGGTGCCGATGCTCGTTGCCGAAGCTAAATGTCAGCCAGGCCTACCTCAGGGGACCAGCAAGGGACCCACCCAGAGGCCACCACCGATCTTTTCATTCGTGCTCCCATTCAGGCTTCCTATCTTCTACCAAAACACGTGCTTCACCTACTTCTCCTATTTACTCTGTTTGGTCGGTCTCACTCCTCTAGAAGGTAAGCCTCATGAGGGCAGGAACCATGTCTCTCTGTTCATTGATGGATCCCTAGTGACGAGAGCGGTGTTTGATAAATGGGAGACGCTCCGTAAATATAACCATGAAATGCTCAAGTAACAGACAAAAGGAAGTAAAACACGAGGTCCTCCTAACCCTGGAAAATGCTGCACTGCTTTTGTTTCACAAGAAAAACGGAACACTTAAACTTGAGAGAGCTCAGAAATGCTTAAAGCCACCCGGAAACATCCAAAGATGACTCAAGATAACTTAGGAAATTTGAGCTGGTCGACTTTATTGCAAGTTACCAGCAAGAACCTTTTGGTACTGAGGGAATTAGCAAACAAATTCCACAAACGACTGGCAGTTATTTTTAGCGAGGTAGTGGGAAATGAGGGCCTAGAGGAAGAATGGCAAGAATGGATGTGAGAGTGAGTTTTTAACTTGAAAAGAAGATTGATCTTGATTTTTACCACCTGGGAGCTAACCTAAATCCCTAGGAAAATAAGGCTCCCTCAAGCCAAGGTAAAATTAAAGAGACATAGAAATCCATACTCATGAATAGTCCCATAAAGCATCTAGAAGGGTTCCCTTTGATCTTGCTTCCTTGGCTGGTTGTACACTCACTGGTCTTGTGAAGGAATATAGTAGATATATTTACATTGTTTATGAACATGCCTTGATTGCAGTTAAACAATTGATGGAAGTTAATCCCGCTGGATTTGTATTAAAAATGGTTGTTCAGAGCCTGAAAACATATCTGAGTGATGACAAATTGGATTTACTGAATTGGGGAGATAGCCTGTAGGGATGGGAACAGCTGAAAAATACACGGGCAGTTGGGATATTGAAGCAGGTAAATGATTTAAAGCAGCTTTGGAAGTAGTTTGTTAGAAGTGAGTTGCCAGGAGAATTCCCCACCCCTCGGTGGCGGGGGCACCACCTCACTTTAGTACAGTCAGAGCCCGGCAGGTGTGGTACCACCTCCAGATCTTCTCCCATCTCTGCTCCTGTCATTACTGGTCCCACACCTGGGGATCGTGTGCTACTAAGTTGCTAATGGTTGTGTCTTTGGCTCTGCCACCAGGTGCCCCGAGGACCACCATGCCCAGGCAGGCAGGATCCTGAGAGGTCCACAGAGAACTGCTCTTTTTAGCTACAGGAAAGCGGGGCTCTTCAGAGAGAGGAGAGCTCTTAGCATTCAGGCGGTGGCCCAACCGCCTCAATTTACAGGTGAGAATAAAGCCCCTGCAGGCCCTGACTCATGACTGACGGAGACAAAACCAAAACCTGGTTTCCCTGACCACCTGCCGCTGCCCTGGCCACTCTGCATGCCTCTTTCCTTCAAAGAGAACGGGTCCACTCTGACCCAATCCAGTTCTCTCACCGGTATCAGAAGAACACGTTCTCATCCATCATTTATTTTTAGTTCACCTTGGAAAGTTTCCAGTTGCCAAAGGCATAGAGGTGACCTGTTATTTTCTTCCACTGTGATAGAACATTCCAAGAAAAGAAAAAAAGAGCAGAAAAGAAAGCATTCCGCCGACCCACAGGTGATCTCTAAGAACATCTTTTCATACATTTCAATTACTTAATAGTTGAAATGTTTATATGTATATTTTTTCCTTTTTTTAAACTTTCTGACCCCATGACAGGACAAGAATGGTCTGAAGATGCACGGGCTAGATGATGCTACTCCGGGTTGGTTGCAATCTGGTTGACCAGTTGGACCCAAAGACAGCATGGTGGGTTTGAGACCCCCTGTGTATCCAGCTTGGGTGAATACCCCACCTACTTGAGCATTTTTTTTCTACTTATAAACAAGGTATTTGACAAGTTGAGTAAGGCTGAGCATAGGAGATCATTAAAATCATAACACTAACAATAATAGTAATGACAGCACCAATGAACATTTTCATCAGGTGTTAAGTTTTCACAGGGCCCTTCTTCTCAGCGGCACAAAGACTCCTTATTGGATCTTACTGCATCTTTCTTATCAGAGGAAGTGGGACCACCGTCCCACCCTGGCCACTGGTCCATCAGATCAAGGAGCAAGAATTTAACAGCAGGGCTCAGAGTTCTGGGTCCTGGGAGGACCCTCAGGAGGCATGTGAATTGTTACATGTCTTCAAAAAGCCTTGATTTTAGTCAAGGAGATGCGCAGCACCCTGGCCATGATTGGAGGGTCATTAAGTGTCACCTCCAGCACTGTTCCTCCCCACCTCAGCTCCCAAGTCTACCTGACCTTCAAAATTTAGCTCAGAAAGTCAACTCCTCTATAATAATCACTAATGTTTTTATCGGTTCCTTCCTTTGTGTCAAGTACCATGCCCTGTGCTTTATGTTCATTATCATATTTTATCCTCTCACTTACTCTATGATGCTTTTATTTTTATCCTTTACTTATAAGGAAACAGAGGTACGGGAAAGATTGGGAACTCGCCCAGTGCCCCACAGCTAGTACAGTCCTTGGCACATTGTAGATCTCAGTAGGTATTTGGTGAATGGCTGAATGAAAGGGCTGGGATTTGACCCTAGAGCTCCCTAGTATGGCTGACACAGCAGGGACCAGTGTGAAGGGAAAGGGTGAATCTGAAAGGGTGGAGACAGCATGGCGGGTCTTGGTGACTAGAGGCCTCTTTGTCTAGAGGGGATAAATGAGGAACAAGAGTCTCAGGGCTTCCAGGCTCTGTGGTCGCTGCCTAGGCAAATCGCATGGTTGGAAATCCCAGTGGTTTGTCAAGCCCTGAGGCTCTTCTTGGAGGGCTTTAAAACCAGTAAATGAATCAGTCTTTATCTTTCCAGTTTCCTTCCTGAGCTCTGTCTGCCTTGGTTTGTCTCTCCTTCCACTTTCAAAACTTGTTGTCTTATTGATTGTAAGCCACCGTTCAATGAGTCTCCTACTCATAAACTGTAACAGAGGAAACTTCTGGAACCCTAAGACTTGCACCTGGGAGCTCCTGCACACCCCGGATTTGGTGGACTTTGTGTGAAAAATGCTTGTCCTGGGATCTCCCACTTCCCATCGAAGGCCTCTCTGGTTTCTCCAGTGACTGGGAGCCATGTTTACCTGGGCTGGGCTTTGCTGCAGCTGGGGATTGGGGTGGGGAGGAGACCTGGATCTTGGCGTTATCCGCAGGGGGGACCCTGTGTTCTGGCCCAGTTTCCTTGGAGAGGCGCTGATGGGGGCAGAGCCTGGGATGGCTACCTCTCCCAGCTCAGGGCCCGTAAATTAAGGGAGTCCTGGGTGAGCGGAAGATAGTTATTTCTTTTCCATATTCTGACAGCTCCCTTACTTCCAATCCCAGTCTCCAAGCAGTGGCCCTTGCTGACCCCCACGTGGCAGTGACAGGGACGTCTTTGCACACATGGAGAGAAGCAGCACCAGGCTTAGGAATCATCAAGCGCAACACAAAAATGGCGCGGTTCTGAGCTCTCTTACTGAGACAAGGGGACCCCCAGGCATTCACCCCAAGGCTGCTTCAAGCCAGACTTTTTTATAAATTCTTGGTCCGTAAATAACAAAGTCAAACATAAAACTCAAACAGGAGACCAGAATTGCAAGCAGCTATATTTTTTCTTTTTTTTTTTTATTGAAGTATAGTTGATTTATAATGTTGTGTTAATTTCTGCTGTACAGCACAGTGATTCAGTTATATATATATATATATATACACACATTCTTTTTCCATACATATATATATATACACATACATTCTTTTTCATATTCTTTCCATTATAGTTTATCACAGGATACTGAATATAGTTCCCTGTGCTATACAGTAGGACCTTGTTGTTTATCCAGTCTATATATAATGGTTTGCATCTGCGAATCCCAAACTCCCAATCCATCCCTCCCCCACCCACCCTCTCTCTTGACAACCACAAGTCTGTTCTCTATGTCTGTGAGTCTGTTTCTGTTTTGTAGATAAGTTCTTTTGTGTCATATTTTAGATTTCACATGTAAGTGATATCATATGGTATTTGTCTTTCTCTTTCTGACTTACTTCACTTAGTGTGATAATCTCTAGGTTCATCCATGTTGTTGCAAATGGTATTGTTACATTCTTTTTTTATAGCTGATTAGTATTCCATTGTATATATGTACCCCATCTTCTTTATCCATTCCTCTGTCAACTGACATTTAGGTTGTTTCCATGCATTGGCTATTGTGAATAGTGCTGCTATGAACATAGGGGTGCGTGTATCTCTTTGAATTATAGTTGGTTTTTTTAAACATCTTTATTGGAGTATAATTGCTTTACAATGGTGTGTTAGTTTCTGCTTTATAACAAAGTGAATCAGCTATACATATACATATGTTCCCATATCCCCTCCCTCATGCATCTCCCTCCCACCCTCCCTATCCCACCCCTCTAGGTGGTCACAAAGCACCGAGCTGATCTCCCTGTGCTATGCGGCTGCTTCCCACTAGCTATCTATTTTACATTTGGTAGTGTATATATGTCCATGCCACTCTCTCACTTCGTCCCAGCTTACCCTTCCCCCTCCCCGTGTCCTCAAGTCCATTCAGCTCTATTTTTGACTCCACGCGAAAAAGAGAATACACGCTGACTGTGCTGAGGGTTTTGTGACAAATCCCACTTTGGCCGTATGACACTGGCAGGAAGGCATCTCAAGCCAGCTGTGGGAATCTCACTCTGTGTCTGCAGGTGGTGACCTGGTGTGGGGAGGAGCATCTCCCGAAGGAGAGAGACAGACGAGGTGTGTCTGCGAGCTGGGATCAGGGAAGAAAACCAGACGGAGAGACAGACAAAGAGACCCAGTGCTCTATCTGGAGGTGGCTTTTGGAGGAAAAAACAAAAACTATGTTCTTGGGGGTGAGGGAAGACAGTTAAAGTAATCATTTAAAATTATTTAAAATGAAAGTGTCACTTCTACAGGGGCGGGGTGGTGGGATGAATTGGGAGATTGGGATTGACATGTATACACTGATATGTATAAAATAGATAACTAATAAGAACCTGCTGTATAAAATAAATAATAAAATAAAACTTTTAAAAAACAAAACAACAAAAAAAAAATGAAAGTGTCACTTCTAGTCTGCAGAAATAGAAAGGAACCCAAGGTGGAGAGTTGGCCAACTTTTCTTCAACCAGGACAACGAGTCACCCTTCTCAGTTAGTGGCAAGAGGAGGAAACACGGAGGCAACCCTGCACCTCCCTGAGTGTCCTCAGGTGGCGGAGAGGTCACATCAGAGCAGGTGGGGAAGGGGGAGAAGGAGGTGCCGTGAGCTTGGCCTCATCCTTGTCCTTCACTCATTCACCCTCCCCTTCATTTATTCCTTCACGGGTGCATTCACTCGGTTACTCACTTATACTACCTTTTTTCAAACTCACCTCTTGGAGCACCCAGTTTTCCCCTCTCCCACCCCCATATCCCCCTGCATGCAAACCATAATAGACGACATTCCCACTAGGCTGCAGCCCCTCGTGGGCTGTAAGCTGCCTCGTGAAGCAGGTGTCCACTCTGGTGTGAAGCCCGTGCTGACGCAGTGCCCGGCGCCCTGAGAAGCTCGTGGAAGGACGGGTAGCAGGATGCCTTGTAAAGCTTGGGCACTGCATTCCTTTTTGTGGATATCACAGCGGCACAGGCACTGCTATGACCGCTCTGGCACAAGGATGCTGTTGATAAGAGCTACACAAGGGGACCGATGAAGCCTAACACTTTCTGTGAGGACCAAGTGAGGGTGGCTGCCTGGGATAATAGGAAAAACCTCCTTGGAGATGGTCTCCATCCACCACTTTCTCATCGAGGAGGTATTTGTGGAGTGCCAGCGCCTGATGAGTACCGGTGGTTAGGAAGCTGCCCAAGGCAGAGGCAGCCCTACCGCATGAAGTTCACGGAAAGGCTGGCCAACAGCAGGAGGTTACACCCCAGGGTTCTAGAGGCAGTGTTGGGGAAGAGCAGGATGTGGGGCGCGTGGGTGAGGGCCACCCCAGCACGACTTACGCAGCCGGGAAGCCTAGGGGATGATCAACACATAAGTGAGGAGCTAATGCTCCAGATGCAGGAGAGGGGCTTTGAGGATGAAGACCCACTATATAAAACCGCATGGAGCCTGGCGGAGTGCCTGCCTCATAACTCGTGCTTGTGGTCATAACCGGAGCTCCTCAGCAAGGGCTACCCGTTCTTCCTTCTCTCAGGAGAACGCCCCTCCGTCTTCAAACTGGGTGCGGCCACATAACCTGCTTTGGCCAGTGAAGTGGGGATGGAAGGCCTCTCTTTCACTCCTAATGAAGCTTTAAGAACCAGGTGTGAGCTGCCATTTCCCTTCCCTGAAGCTCTGGAAATGGTGGAAGCACAGCTGTGTAAAGCCCCAGCTATCGTGTGTCTCCAAGTAACTTCAGTGAGTGGAGACACCCCACACGCACCAACCTGAGCTGGACCCATAGAAGAGCAGGAAAAAATATTTTCCTATATGAAGACACTGAGATTTGGGGCTTGCTACAGTGGTATAATCCAGTGTATTCTGACCAGTACTATGTTTACTAATATTTGTTCCTTTTCTGATTAAGCCTCATTACCTGCACATTTCCTTGCTGCATTTTTTCCTTAGAAATTGGTGTAATCACCCTGACATGATCAAAACGTTTATGCTTGTTTTCCTAATGGAAAAAAACAAAACCTGCATGGAAGGTTTAGGCAGACAAGAGTGGACCGCAAGTGTCGGTGAGTAGAGCAACGAGGCTACAACAGGGACACGAGTCAAGGCAGGTGGAACAGACCACAGTGTACAGAGCCTGGGTTTTGAATTTAATTCTGACGTGGGGAAGCCACAGCACGTGTCCACGCAGGTAAGTTACACATACGGGGCCCACCTCAATGATGGAACGAAGGCAGGAAGACAAGATTCTTGTACCAGGGCCTTCGAAAGAAAGAATTGCCCTGTTGGACGATGTCACAGCCAAGGAGGCCCCAGAAGGAAGCTGCCCCTCCCCCATGAGATGCCTCGATTCCAGGGATCAGACCCCAACCACAGGTGGGCGGTGATCAACCTTGGCCACACCTGGCTCCCAAATTTGGGAAATTTTCCCTTTTCTGAACCTCAGTTTCTCCATCTTCAAATTAAAAGGACAAAGTGTTCTGCAAGGTCCTTCTCAGCCCCCATGGCTGTGATGGAGGTTATTTCTCCACAGGAAGCAGAGAGAGGAAGTAGAGGCTGCAGGGTCTGTGTGTGGTTTTAACAGAATGTGTGTCACCTGAGCAGTGGGCCCATCCATGTGGAAGGGCCAGCCCTTCAGGGGAAGGCATGGCGGTGGGACACCCCCCTCTGCAGGGTCCGGTGGGGCATTGCTACCAGCTGCCGCGGAGCCCCTGGCATGGGGCGGGGTGGGGGGGGGGGGGGAAGGGCGCGGCACTGTTGCTGCAGTTGCAGAAATGCCTCTGGGTTGATGACACTGACGCTACTGAGAGTCTGCAGGGCAAAAATCAGTTTACAGTGGAAAAGAGTCTCCGGAGAAGGCTGGCGCCCACAGGAGTTCCGCCAGACAGTGAATGAATCATTGGCCGATGTGCAGAGATGGCCCAGGTGTCTTAGGCGACTGGCCCGCCTGGGACGGGGCCACCGGGCACTGCGCACTTGGGTTGTCTTTGAGCTGTGACTTAGAAACATCACTGTACAGCAGTGGTCCTTACTATTTGCTGTGATGGGGCTTAAAGTTTCTCGGGGTAGCTGGGAAGAGGAGAGCCTCACACCCTGGCTTCCTGAATCCACATTATTTGGCTGGATGGAGGCCAAAGGGCACGGGGGTGGTGGCCAGGGTGACTCGGGGGTGGTGGGGGAAGAGGTGACCGGGGCAGGCTAGCGTGCTCTGAGGGTCGGCCCTCTGGGTGGCTGAGAAACGAAAATCAGATGAAAGAAGACCAAGCACAGGGGAGAGGGATTGTGTTCAAGCCCGAGAACTTTCAAGAAGGAACAGTTGTTCCTGTAATCTAGAGACCAGGGACTCTGGTGTTAGCACTTATAAACAGCACGCTGCTCAGGGCCTTTGGTCACGTCCGTGCATGTCAGAGGACAGATTTGTGCGACTGGGGCCCCTCCTTCACTTCCGTCCCCCACGGCAGAGAAAAAAGTCCGCTTCTGTTACTCCTGCCCTCTTTTTAGAATGTTTTTCTTGGTCAAATAACCATTCAAGAAATAACAAATTTTCATTCAACCCTTATATGAAGCCTCCGTGAAAGCGATTGTGCAGAGAAATTCCTTGAAAATAAAGCATGAAATTTGATGGTGTGGATTCTACTTCTTTCTTTCCTTTCCTGTAAAGGTCAGTATTCTGGATTCTGCCTGCACAGACTTCAAATGCCAGACAGAAACCCACCCTCCCAGCTCAGCATCTCTGGAGTAGCTCCTGACACGCCGACGGGCTGATCCTTCTCGAATCACATCTGTGTCTTAAACCGATGGGAGCCGCACAGCGGGACACTCTGGCACCCGGTTAATCTGAGCCGGCATCTCCCAGGCGGAGGCAACCCAGGCCCTCATGTTGGGAGTAGACAACACAGGAAGCCTCCTGGAGAAAGTGGAGACACAGATTCCGAAGACAGACCCTGAAAGGTTTGAACAGAGGCCAGCCAACCCCTCACCCAAGACGGATCCCCCAGCTCGCCCACGCTCTGGCTCTCTGGTTTGCATCATTTTCAAATATCAAAAGCGGCCACGAGCTTACGTGGAGCAGGGAGAAAGCCTTCTGCCTCGCCGACACTCCCCAGATGGCTCCAGCCACTACAGTTCTCCCTGTCGTGACTTTTCACCAAAACGAAATCATCTTGTCTAGGGCTGCCTCTGTCTGCGTTTTGTTAGGGTTCAAATGCTCCTTGAGAGGGAAGTGTGAAGCAGCTAAAAGCATTCCTTTGGAGATGCTATCGAATCAGCCAGGGAGTTCCAGAGACCCCGGGGCAGAAGAGGGCCGTGTGTGTGTGCGTGTGTGCGTGTGTGTGTGTGTGTCTGTGTGTGTGCACACCCGTGTGGGGTCCTGTTTTGCTCCCCTTCTAGTGCAGGGCTGTCAGGTAACAGTGCAATTTCTCAGTTTGGTGATGTGGCTTTTTACGAACGGCGGTCCTGAATGTGTGACAGTGTTGCATTGTTCATTATGATGATGTTAAATGGACTTAATGGGTGACACCTTCCTGATTCACAGAGCATTTTTATAATATTTATTTTAAAAGGCCAAAGTTTATTTTACAGTCAGTAATAAAAGGGAACACAAAAATGCAGCCATTGGCACAATGGCCCTAACACGTTAGTTTCGTCCACAAACTGCGTATTAGTCTAGCTCAATAAGTGACAGGGAAAACAAAATTGAAGTCCTCTAAAGCATTTGAGCGTCTTACTTAATAACGACAGATGCTCTGAGCGGTGGCATTTTGAAAAGAACTCTGTCTGCTGCTCATTATGAAATGGCAGGACATTTGGCATCCTCTCGCCTCACACCATTTGAAAACCGTGGGGTCACATAAATGGCCATGAGAGGTGGGGAAATTTAGCTCCTGTCTGCAAGGGCACAAGTCATTTTATTCCAGGGATGCAAAACAGCAGAGATGCTTTTCAAAAGAAAAGTGTGTAAAACTTGCCAGACTCTCTGTAGCCGTAGAGGAAACACACACACACACACACACTCCGAGCACCACTACACATCGGTGAAAAACAGACTTAATAAAGCAGTTTTAATAAAGAAATGCTATTTCCCATCCAGCGCTGTGTCATGACTCGAATGTTATTGGAAGTGGGTAGCTATACATCCCTAAGCAGAGCAAGGCTGGACCAGCCCCGGAGGAAGTGCCTTCTCCCCATCACAGCCGACACGCAGACCCTCAACGGGGAAGCAGGACAGAGGGGCAGGAGCAAGAGGGGACCCACAAGGCACAACCATGTTTGCATCAAAAGGCACCGAGGATTTTGGTGTCCCCATAGCCCAAAGAGTTCTCATCTCCCATCCAGACCCTTAGGAAGGGATACCTGCAGTCGGATTGCTGACTCCAGCTGGTGGTTTCCTTCTTTAAGATTTGGCATCCTGGGGGCTTCCCTGGTGGCACAGTGGTTGAGAATCTGCCTGCCAATGCAGGAGACATGGGTTCGAGCCCTGGTCTGGGAAGATCCCACATGCCACGGAGCAACTAGGCCCGTGAGCCACAACTACTGAGCCTGCGCGTCTGGAGCCTGTGCTCCGCAACAAGAGAGGCCGCGATAGTGAGAGGCCTGCGCCACCGCGAAGAAGAGTGGTCCCCGCTCGCCGCAACTAGAGAAAGCCCTCACACAGAAACGAAGACCCAACACAGCTAAAAATAAATAAATAAATTAACTAATTAATTAATAATTAAAAAAAAAGATTTGGCATCCTTCTGCAAAGTCAATGCTTAGAGGAGAGATACCTAAGCCTCTCTCCCATGCCTTGTCCTTCCTTTCCTATGGGATGGATCACATGTGAGCTGGATGGAAATGTCCAAACCCCAAGAAACCAATGTTTTGTTTACTGTCCCCTTGCAGACGACAGTCCCAGCTCCCGTGTGGGACCTCTCGGCCAGCTGAACCTCTCTTACTCAATTGTGTGGTGGAGAGCACACTGCTGAAGTTAACGTGGATTCTGTCCATTTCTTAAGGAAAAACAGGGAGATGTGATTATTTAGGTTATCCAAGCTCAAAATTGCTTGAACTCCAGCTGCTTATGCATTGGAGGCAACAGATTAGAACAAGACTCCCAGGGCCCTTCGATCTGCTCCTGTGCAGGGCAGGCTGGCCCCCAGGCCTGTGCTGCCGGCTCCTTCCCTCCTTCTTGCATCTGGAAGGGGGCCGTGTGGAACAACTCAATAGCAGGGCTTCCAGGCTCTGGGGAGCTTCAAGGCTTTGGTTCTCCTGGGGCACCTGTGACACACTGAGCAGAGTAGAAAGACGCCAGAACCAAAATCCTGAAGGAAAGAATCTTAGCTTTGGAAAAAGGAAGTGAATTATCCTGCTAAAAATCATATAAAAAGGCTACTTGGAGACTGAGTGGCTTTGGATTGATTTGACCCATTGAAGGGCCTTGGCCCAGTGGGATCTTACAAGTGTAGTGAGTGACCCTCACGGTGACAGTGAGAATCCAAGACGTCAGGGCCATTGGGACCGAGGCTCAAGCAGGCCTGGCAAGGCCCAGTCAACTGGTCCAGAGCTCGAGGCAACATGTGTAAGAATCTCAACAATTTCACAGTTTTGGCCCCTGAATGATGGAAAAATACAAATACTGTCAGATCCCTCACTGCTGTTTTGTTCTCAGAATTCATGTCAAAGAGAAAACTCACATATGTCTGAGTAAGTTTCTTCTCGCTCTATAACCACCCTCCTGGAATGGGGCCCAGCATCCACCTTCCTTGGGTGAACACAGGGTCCACACCCAGTAGTTGCGGGGGACCCCCTCCTCCAATCGACACAAACATGCAGTGCAAACTCAGGACTCTAAGCAACGATGAGTGATACCTGCCCGGCCAGGTAAGTATAGTCCTGGAGAACACTTCCTTCTCTCCAGACCACGAACATTTATCTGTCACTCAACATAAAATTGCACTTGTGTTTGATTCAGGGAATCCGAGGAAAGGGAGTGAACAGCCAAAACTTGGGGCGATGGCCACATGTTTTTTCCGAGTGTCATTGAACATAAACCTTCATGGCGGCGAGCTGATTGGTTGGGTTTTATTCCAGCCCAGAGTGATTTTTTAAATGACTAATTTATAAAATCTTTGAAAATAAGAGTTTCTAATGGAAGTGCTTACACAACCATAACTCTGGCGTGGCAAATGGCACCATGGCCGTTAAGGATGTGTTGTTGTGGGTTTATGCTAATCTGCCTTCAGTGTGACAGACTGTCACCTGCACAGGGGGTACCGTTCAGCGCTATATTAGCCCATATGGCACAAGCTAAATTGTAGCGAAGCTATGGGCTAATTAAGGATGAGTTAATAAAGCCAGGCAGAGTGAGCCCGGCCAGCCCTCCCAGCCCTTGGGGGACCGCCCCCGCCCAAAGTGATTTACCCTGTTTGAGCTTTTCTGTTCTTCACCATTTGGTCTCTGAGAACAAATCCATAGCTCCATTTTAGATATACGTTTCATCCTTCCCACATCCCCACCATTTTGTTTTTGTTTTTGTTTTTGTTTTTGTTTTTGTTTCCATGCAGCATGTGGGATCTTAGTTGCCCAACCAGGGATTGAACCCACGCCCCCTGTGTTGGAAGCGCAGAGTATTGACCACTGGACCACCAGGCAAGTCCCCTCCCTACAATTTTGATGTTAGACTTAAAAACAATTTCAATGACCCCTGACACTTTCTCAAAGAACTGATTTTCTTATGAACTGTTTAGATTTCAGGGCAAAAGGAGTAAATGCAGCTGGAGGTAGGTGCACAGATACATGAGTTACCAGGTTATTTGGGGTTTGTTTTTGATAAAGAAAAATAGATATATTTTACCCATTAAGGTTCCAAGTAAATCCCCTAAGCAGACACACTTTGGAGCCATTAATTCTGGTTTCGAAGTGGCAAGCACGAGCTAATTGCGATAATATGCCCATCAGGTTTTTAACCAGAAGAAGCAAACATTTAACTTAGCTGGAATTCATTATCGAGTTTGAAAACACTTCTTTGAAAACTTCGTTTGGTTTTCTGGCAAGCTCCCCTTCAGCGCTTCACCCAAGAACTGGCAGGCGGTGCCTTTCTAGGTGGGGATGGCCACAGGTCATCTGTCACTTCTCCCCGCCCCACCTCTGCGCTCCACTCCCCCCCCCGCGAGGGGAGCAGATTTCCTTTGAGCCGGGAGGTGGGCCCCGCAGGCCTGTCCTTGGAGACCCACATTGATGCTGCTCTGTTACCCAACTGGCACGAGGAACACGAGACCCACTTGGCTCCTTCCTCCCAAATCAAGCCCAGGCTGCTTGCGCTGTGCCAGCCTGGAGAGTCAGATTTCTTGGGTGACACCCTCGGCGTCTAGCCATGTAGCCTTTAGATGCTTCAATTAACTGGGACAGTGACTTGAGAAACATGACAATCCGCCACTTTACTAATTTTTGCAAATAACTGCACTTTACATCCCCTGGAAAAGTTCAAACCAGGAGATACTAAGCCAGCGAGCCTCCCGTGGTATCTTGACACCTGAAATGAATGTTTCGAGCACCAACCAATCCCTCTCGCTCCTCTATTTTTCATCAAACGCATTTACTTTCATTCTCTTTCTCTATTCTCAATGAGGTCACGGCATCTAAACTAAAAAACCGTGAAGGCCAGAAAAAAAAGAGAAAGAAACAGGCAAGCAAGCCAGTCTGGTTTGCACACAAGGAAGGTGGCAGGTCCGAGCTCTCCCCATCACTGAGTAGATGGTGTGTGGCCGGCTGGTGATCCTCCTTTTGCCTCTACTTTCCCATCTCTAAAAAGGGCAGAACCTACTTCCCAAGTTTTATGACGCTCAATCAAATGGTACCATACAATGCTACTAGCACAGTTTGTGGGACATCATAAGAATTCATCAAAGAGTAGAAAACTAAACAGACGTATATACTCACAGTCACTTGACAAGTGACCTGGGAATGTCAAAACACCACAAACCTTGACTCTGCAGTATCTGCAGAGACAAAGGAACAGAGCTGGACCGGAGATGGTGGGTGTTCTGGAAATAGCTGATGGCCCTGCCCTGCCGCCCCCAGGCTGGCGCAGCCAGGGGAAGAGGTATCCCATTCTGCTCAGAAGCCTGAATCAGAATGTTTCCCGGTCTAAAAAGGATGTCTGCCAACATGTGTTCTTGCCCATATGAGTCAAGCTCTGATGGAGGGGTATAAATAACAAAGAACTTACTAAAGGCATTTGTCCTTCCTTAAGTGGATGTGGGGCTAGGTACTCCATCTAGGCGGGCCTGAGACTTCTGCGTCTGATGCTGGAGCCAGAAGCCCCTGGGACCCGCAATCAAGGAGGGAGGATGGTCATCACAGGGGGGTCAGGACTTGCGGCCCCTGTGCGGCTGAGCTGGACCCCCAGGATGGCCTGGAACCCGGGTGCTTCCTCCCCACCTCTCAGTGCCCAGCCTTGCTGCTGGGCACTGACCCGCAGGAGAAGCGGGCGGATGCCCACATCAGAGCCAGAACCAGCACGGGGCCCAGGACCGGACAAGCAGAGCAGAAGATCCAGAAGGAGCTAGAAGAGGCCTGGCCACTGCCTAGGGGCACTCCACTCACCTCCAGCCACTCCCCCACTGGCACCTCCTGACCCCTCAGAGCCCCTGTGTGGCCGCACCAGCCAGAGCTCTGTTGAGAAGCGAACCCTAAATCGACTGCTACACACCCAGCCCGGCACCAGCGGGGACAAAGTTGAATTTAATGACACTCGAATCTCTCAATTTACATAAAAGCAAATGTTATGAGAGTCCATCAAGCATGTCCATGCTGAGCGTGGCCTCCAAGTCCAGCATGTCCTTGGCCCATGTCCTTGACCTTCAGAACCGCAGCGTGCTTGGTGCAGAGGGGCTTTGAGGGAGAGCGTGGCTCGGAGGGAAGTGCATGCTGGGCGTCTTTGCACCCCAGGGTGGACCGCAGTCAGGCAACCCCAAAGGAGGTCGAGAGACCTCCCTCGGGATAATGACATGGCACTGGCCTCACTTGAAGAATGAAAAGTTCCTCACTCTGGTTTCCTGCCAGGTAACCTATGATTCAGTCCCAGGATTACCAACCGTCCTGCTGCGGTGGCTGTGCCAGGTGATGCACTGTGTCCTGGAGCCCAGCATCCCCCTGGTCCCATGTGTACACATGGCCTGGTCCCCCATCAACGTAAGAGTTTTTCCTTCTCCCTCTGGTGAAAGGCAGGCCATTTTGGGGGAGGACAACTGCACCATCCTCGCCTCCTGCACCTGGCTCCCCCCGACACCTACACCTCCTCCGGACCCTCTCCTCTCCGTGCAGCAAACCACCTCCCACACCCAGGTGGGTCTCAGGAGGCAGGCCGGGCACCTGCTGTGAGAGCCGGATTTGCAAGGATGCTGCAGGTAAAGCCAGCTCTTTCCATCTCAGCATCTGTAGGCAGGACATAAACCCCTCCTGACGTCAGAAGACGCGTGGTTATTTGGTAGCACAATTTGGTGGGGTCCTGCTGGCATCTAGTGGGTCGAGGCCATGGATGCTGTTAAGTATCCCCCAGTGCCCAGCCCGCCCCACCACAGAGCCCAGCCCGGCCCCCAGTATCAATAGTTTTGAGGTTGAGAAGCCCTGGTTCATGCGGAGAGGTCGGTACCTCTACCTAATTCCAAGTCTTTACTTTTCCAGCCGAGTACCTGTTGTCTTCTCCCAGAGAGGCATCATGGGGGCTTGAGATGGAAGAGGAGTGAGCTTTGCAAGTTGTTCAGAAAAGAGCATGGAATGTTTTACCCGATTGGCCCCAAAAAAAACTCAACAAAAGGAAATAAAAAGATGACAACAACCCTCTTCTCCAGTACCCAGAGAAGTTGAATAAAACTCCGTTTCCCGTTTCACATATGTCCACATGCCTTCCTACAAAGGGAACTGTGGGCACGTTACTGCTCGGCGCTCACCCCAGGGTGTGCGGACCGGCAAGAGGACCAGTACTTTAAACACACAGGCCGCCTGCACGGTCATCCTGAGCTCTGTAAAGATGTGCAAGGCATAGACACATAGAGGCTGAAAGAGCCCACGCAGGAGGAGAGCTGAAGGAGACCTGGCATCAGAGGCTGGCACTCACCCAGCAGGAGGCAGAGACCAGATTTCCTGGCCGGCGAGATGGGTGGTGGCCCGCCAGGGTGGCCGTGGAATCTCTGAGACCACACCGACGGCTCCCGTAACAAACGCCTGGCTGCCTCTGGCTCGCCACGTGGCCAGCCGCCAGTCACGGAAGATGTCAGCAGTGGTGGTGCCAGTACCTCCGCCACTGTGACCGAGTGGACAGGATCCAAGGAAAACCCCACCAGCCAGCCGGACAATCACGAGGACGCCGCTTAGTGTCCTGCCTGGTCTGGCTGCAGCAAACCTTCTAAAACATCGTAGTTCGTGCTCACGACGTCCTCTCTGCGTAGGCACATTTTCGGCCTTTCCCATTTACAATTTAGTTTTCCCTGGTGAAGTTGGAACTGTGATCATCCCTGATTTATCCATGAGAACACAGAGATACCAAGAGGCGAGGTGGCCTGTCCCAGGCCACACAGCTAGTACGTGGCAATCTGGATTCAAACCCAGGGAACCTGACTTCAAAGCCCCCCCGCCATTAACTGTGATACCAGCCCAGACGCTCTACCATCTGGCAAGAGGCAGCCGGCCACCTTGCTCTCCGAGGTTCTGCGTTCTCACAGGCAGGATGGCCTTCCTCCTCTCCATGGCACCTAGACTGTTGTCCCAAGGCAACGTCTGGGCATCAGTCCCACCCGTCTGAGGGCTTGGGTCCTCACGGGGGCACGAGAGGATTTTGTCAGACGCCTCCCCCTCCTCCCTGTCCACACCTGGCATCTGAGATTCTCTGTTGTGGTCCTGAGCTTGGTTCTGCCCAAAGCTCCTGCTTGGAGCAGGCGGACCCTTGGCTGAAGCTGGCACATCTTCTAAATGAGATGCCCTTGCGTTTATCTCCGCAGGGTGTCAGCCCGGCAGCAAACATCCTGTAACTTCCTTCAGAGACCTTTGTTCATAGAGATAAGTATTTCAACTGGTTACTTCTGGCTAGTTATCCTTACCCCTTCCCCTTCTCTTCAAAGACATCTGAAGACTGGACCATTTAAGAGCACACTGTGTTTGCGATACAAAGTATTGATTGTCTGTTTTTAGCCCATTTTCTCACACAGCCTCCTGTAGTGAGTTGAGAATGGAGTTGCACTAGTAAACGCACCCTTTTCTCAACTTCAACCCCCAAAACACTTCTGGGTTACAAGACTTACAGGATGTTCTTATCTTTATTTTATTTCTTTCTACAGATGCTGCCAGTCAGGAGCAGAGTATATGCATCAGTTTGTTTGTTGATGCTTTTATACAGTGGGCAGAGGTGCCCAGGCGACAGACAGTGGGAGTTTAGTGCTCCTAACATACAGGGTGGACTCTTACCTGTTAAAAAATAGGGATCCAGAACCAGAGGAAATTCACTTGCTTTTCCCTATTAGGAAAGCAGTCCTTGTGGCCTGATGGCTAGCAATCGACAGAGGACAAATGTATGGTTGGGTTTGGAAAATTCTCACAAACATCTTTTAGTGTCCTGAGCTGAGGCAGGGAATTTCCCAGAGGGCTCATCAGTGACAACAGATTGATTTATATTTGCAATTGTAAAGGTGAAAAGGAGGTTAGGCATCCCCATCCGGGTCCAGCGCCAGGAGCCTTGGGGATGATGTGAGTGTGTATGCGGCAGGGAGCGTGTCATAGGCAACAACGGGGCTGGGGATGAAGATCGTGGCTGTTTTCTCCAAGCATTTGGAAGTTTACAAATATCTGGATGTTGTGAGTCATAAAACAAGCTGACTGCCCCAAAGCCAGATTGCGGTGGCTCCAGAAGTTGGGGTCCTGTGGCCCCAGCCAGAGCCCTAGGTGCCTGAGACGGACGCGTCTGCCTGGGATACCTAGGTAACGCCGGCTGATTTAATCTGACCGTGAATTGTTATCATACCAAAAACATTACAGTTGGTGTTTTGCAAAGAAAAATAATATTTTTAAATATACTGGCTTTCCTAAGGTGGTGTGTCCATCAAACCCCGTCAACTGTTTCACAACCTACTAATTAGATTAAGCCAATTTAATGACTCAGGCATATAAAATGCCTTACCTTGCCTGTCCCCCCTCCATTAATGCACACATAGACAGAGAATTAGGCTGGATAATTTTAAGGCCAGACCCATATAAACTGGGAGATTCAAATTAAGGTTTAATTAACCTGCTTAGCACAAGAATCTCCGAACAGCGGGAGATTTTACACACTGTTACGTGTGATCTGTAATAACCAGGCACAACCGGCTTTCCCACAACCATTATGTGTTCTGGGATATCTGCCTTGGCCTGTGTACTTGGTCCGAAGTCTGGAACCTGTCGATTCCAGAAGAAAAATGCTTGGAGATATACTCCCAGACCCTTAGGCGGTATGCACACACAGAAGAGGCTGGGAAAGGAGGGATGCATTCAGTCAAGCCACCTGTGATGTTGTCAGTGGTGGGTTGGATTCGTCAAACAATTGACTGGTAAATACATGAGTTATTGATTGGATGCTCAGACCGTTTGTCACATAACAGCCTGTGGTGTTTTGAGGGTAAAACCTGCAACCTGTACCCTTTATTCAGTTTTAACCAGCTGAGCCCTCATGGGGTAAGCCAGATCATTTGCTTTTATCCCTGGGTTAAAATCTGGTTGGGCTCAGTCATTGGTGTCTCTGTGGATGAGCACATCACCACCTTTCTGGAGCAGAGGGCCATGTTGGAGGGGTGACTTTTACTACAAACTGCTATACTATTCCCTTCTTATCTCAGCCTAATTCCATGGATATGTGAGTACCAAGAGTTTGGGACGAATTGATAGTCAAGATGTTTTCTCTTTTGCAGCCAGCATCTCACTTTCCACAGCTACATGGTCGGTCTTCAGATGCTGTGTCTTATAAGGAAATCATGGAAAGATTGGTACGCCATCTAAACCATGGCTTTGTGTGTGAGTGGGTTGACTAAGATGAAAAGAATCCCTCATACAGTCAGACGAATGACAAGTGGAAGCAGGAAATGCCCCTCCATTGACTGGATCAAAGCCTCCTTCCAAGAATCATTGAAGAGCTCACGGTGAGAATCTCCACCTCTGTAGCTGTTCCCTCCCCCATCTGTGTCCGACCATGACTTCCTCTCTCCTCCCTCCATTCTGCAAATCTAGCATGGTTAGAGAACTTACCTGGCAAATTCTCCATGCTAGAGATACCAAATCCTGCAGTGGGATTTCCTGTAGGAGAGGGGGTGGCCATGGACCGTTACCAAGACTGGGTTCAGAAAGGCCAAAGTTTCCTGGACCTGCCTGGAGAAAACCACACAAGTTAGCAGGGCTGCTGACACTCTAACCTCTTGAGAGAGGAAGCAGCTCTGTTAGTCTTAAATCAGCCAACAAATCCTTGGCTCTTCCTTTTGACCCTAAAGATGCAGCGAGACACATAGATGGCAATCTCCTTGGGATGAATCATTCCAGGTTTCTAATATGAATATCTCTATAATAAATATACCACTACTTATATCTGTTCACTGAGCAGAAAAAATCCAAACAATTGAAATCACATCGTGTATAATGGTTCCTATATGAACTATATTTTTCCAAAGACAAATGAACCTAGTTGATGAGGTAAAGTCTCCTTCATAGAAGAATTCTGGCTGATGAAATGGAAAGGATGGTAGAATTAATAATCACCATTTTGCAAACCCCAAGGAAATAGCTGATTCAGGAAATGATCTGGCCATGAAACCTTTGAATGAAAGGTTGATGAGGAACTTTGCAATGTGGGTGTCATGCAGCCCTATGAACTCACCAGTCAATTTCAGTATCATTAAAAGTGGACAACCAGACAGTACGGGCCTCATGGTGTGATACTCGGTACAGCACTTGAAGGATCTTTGTCCAAAACAATGAACCTGTATCTAATCAAGTCTTTAGAAGTAGCTTCCAGTTCACAGGAAACATGGGACAGTCTAAGGTGCTAAACAACACAGCAAGGAAACGACAGAGATATTCACTCTAAAGGACAGCTGAGCTGGCTTCCCCAGCACATTATAGTCCCAAATGAAACAAAAGGGGGGGGGGGCCTTTAAATTTAGAGACCAAACATAAAGTGTGGACCTTGTTGGAATCTGGATTTATAGAAATTTCGTCAGACCTGAGACTACTGAGGACGTTTGCCTCAGGGTTGTGTATTGGATGATTCCAAGTGCATATTCCTCTTTGTTTTATGATAGTGGCATTGTACTGATATAAGAAAGTGTCTATGTTTTTTAGAGTTTCACAATGAGATATGTAGACGCAAAATGAGATTGTATCTGGAATTTGCTTTTAAATATTTCAGCCAAAAAAAAAAAGCCAAGGAAGGCAAAATCCTGATAACTATTGAGTCTTGCTGATGGGTAGTTGGGAGTTCATTATATTGATACAATTTTCTCCATTTGCAGGTATGTAATAGGGAAGAACCTTTTGTATTCTATTACAAGCTAATCACTAAAGGGATGTTGCCTACAAGCTTAAAATATACATCTCTGGGAACCCTACCTACCAGGTAACGAGCTTAAAGCTATAATACCTGTGTTTAGCTCACAGGAAACATCCTGACCAGGCCCGCCTGTGAATGGCTGCAGGAAGGAAGAAATTAACACATCCCCTCCAGAAGCTGACTGGAACCCCAGGAAATGTTTGGCTTTATACCCCCCCCCCCCTTTTAGTATAAAAGAAGCTTGACTTCTAACTCAGGGAAGATGGTTCTTTGGGACACAAGTCCACCATCTTCTCAGTCTCCTGACTTCCAAGTTAAGTCACTATTCCTTGCCCCGAAAACTTGTCTCTTGATTAACTGGCCTGTTGTGTGATGAGCAGTACGAGCCAGGACCTGGTAACAGGTATGTTTGAAAATGTTTTCAATAAAAAAATGATGCTGTTGTGATGGATGGATGAATGAATGGATGGATGGATGAATGGATGGATGAATGAATGGATGGATGAATGAATGGATGGATGAATGAATGGATGGAACAGGGTTGGGTTACACCCTACATTTCATGTGCCCACCTTGTCCATCAGGGTTATTGCCTATATTTACCAAAATATTGTATCAAGTCACACACAAAAGACCCCACTGCCAAGGCACACCCTACTGGTCATGGTGCAGGCGAGAGCTTCATCCTTCTCAGAGAGTTCAAGCAGTGCCGATGCTGCAGTGCTGGAGGGCTCAGCAAGGCATCAGGCGCCCAAGTTCCTTTGGGTGCTCAGCCTTTGTTAGTCTGGGAAAAAAGAAAGCACATCAAAGATTACCATTTAATCAGTTTCAGTTTGCCTTACGAATATCCACTGGAGAACAATAGTACTCAAGGTGTATTCAGTTATACATTTAACTTACACAAAGCAGACTGGAAACTTCCTTTTTTGTATCCCTTTAGTCTCGATGGTGAGCTTCGAGAAATACTTGCAAGAAGGAGAAACTTGTCAAAATGGTGAATGTTTTGATGACTCTAGAACAATGTTTTTCAAGTATATGAACTACTAGTGGGCTATGAAATCAATTTAAAGGGTCATGACCAGCATTTAAAAAAGAAAAAAAGGAGAGAATAGAATAGATGAGAATCAAAATGCATTTCATATAAGCATTGTCTTCCCAAATTTTAGCTTCAACTACATAAGCATGAGTGCTGGATTATGATGGAAAATGTATTTCTTACTCTGGGTTGGCCTTAAAATGTTTGAGAAGCACGGTACTAGAAATAGCATGACTTTGTGGAAATTCCTTTCACACGGTTTACTCTTTCAACTTCATATGGACAAATCATGCTTATTCATTATTAAACATTATTTCCAAAGACTGTGTAAGGTTTGGATAAGTTAACGGAACGTCTATAACACAACGGTGGATTTCTTTGAGATTATGGTCACCTGTTCTGATGTGGACATCTGGAGTGAATTACTATCCTTGTCAGATGTAATTGAGAGGAACAAGAAAATTTAGTGCCATACAGAGCGAGAAAGTAGAGTTTAAAATATTTGGCATTTCTCAGCTAACACTAGGCAACCCATACTCATTACAACAGTGCAAGAAAACATATGTCCAAACAATGGCCTGAAACCCTCCCTGGAGAGGTGTGCTCAGGAGAGAAATGGCCAAGCTCGGAACGAACAAGAGAGCATGTTTCCTTGATCAGCTCTTGTGTGGGATGTCATCAGGCACTTTTCTGACCCCTGGAACTTTCTGCCATCCTACCTGGTTTCCTGTTGCCTTTCCTCAGCAGGACCTCCTCACCTGACTGGCCTGAGAGATGTTGGCAGGTGTTGGCACTTCTCACTCACTGCTCATCTAGACTAAGACTTGCTGCTTCTTCCAGGAGCAAACCCTCGAGGCGGAAGCATTCCAGCTACTGGGCAGGAACTCCCGGGAGGGCAATGGCCCCCGTGCACCCTCAGGAAAGGAGTCCAAGAGTGCAGGCTGCCACGGGTGCCCCTTGCACTGTGGACGAAGCAGGAGGTGGCCTGGGCACAGCTACCTGGAGACGAGCCACCGCTTCACTGTTGGAAGCCGCCCTCCTTTGGCCACTTCTCGGTCCTTGCTTTTCATACAATCTGTCAGTCACAAGGGGGATCTTGAATCCCCATGGAATCCTGCCCTGTCTTCTGACTGCTTGCATAGCATCTCACTTTTCAAACCTTATTCTTTGCCCAGGCACTGGGTTGAATAGTGTACCCTAAACATGCATCCACTGGGAACCTGCCGATGTGACCGTATTTGGAAACAGAGTCTTTGCTGATGTGATCAAGTTAAGATGAGGTCATCCTAGAATAGGGTGGGCCCTGATCCAGTATGACTGGAGTCCCTGTAAGGAGAGGGTGGTGTGGACACAGAGACACATACAGGAATGATACCACGTGAAGATGGAGGCAGAGCCTGAAATAATGCATCTGAGAATGAAGGGATGCCCAGGGCTGCTAGCAGTCACCAGACACCAGGGCGAGGCAAGGAAAGACCCTCCCCTAGAGCCATCAGAGAGAGCTTGGCCCCGCCGACACTTCGTTTTCAGAGTTTTGGCCTCTGGAATGGTGAGAGAACAACTCCTATTGCTTTAAGCCATCCTGTTTGTGGTAATTTGTTATGGCAGCCTTAGAAAACTAACACAACCTACAGAATAATTCCAGATTTAGCAAGATAGGGTCAGCAACGTACCCTAATGAGTACAAAATTAGCACTTGTACAAAAGAAGCCCCGCTGCCCATTTCCTGTGAGTCAGGGTGTACAGTGAGGGAAACACACAATGCCTCGCTATATGCCTTAGGCAGGTGGGCCTGATCAAGTGAAAAGTGGCCAAGCATGGGTGGGCCACCAAATGCTTTTCTTAATCCACCTGCCATAGTCATAGGGAATGAAATTTCTCCCAAGATGATGATCTTGTTGGCTGGCTGTCTTGGGTCTGGGTATTGCATTTACTGTGTGTGTGTGTGTGTGTGTGTGTGTGTGTGTGTGCACGTGTGCACACGCGCCTTTGTCCTCTTAGGTATTTGAAGGGAGACCATGTACTATTTTTTAAGAAATAAATTGTATGAAAGAAATGACTAAACAGGATAGACTAAAGGTGGAGGTGATGGTTAGACCAGACCTGGTTGTAAATCCCCCAGGCTGCAGTCTGTGTGCTATATTTTGGGGAGCTCCCATGTACCCAACAGTTTCTCCACTGTCAGCCAAACCCACCATGATGGATGCACTTGACAGAGACTTCTTGACCACCAAAACACTTTCAGGACTAGGTGGCAGGGGTCAGAGGGGTGGAATGGTGAGCAGCTGACACTTATTTGGATGCCCGAGCTCCTCTAATCCTCACGACCAGGAAGACCAGGGAGGACTAAGCCCAGGTGTTCTGCACCTGGGGAACGTTCCAGCTCTCTCCAGCTAGCCCAAACGTAGTGGGTACACAAGAAGAGGCAGTAAGGGAATCCCATGGACATCCAAGGACAGGCAGAGGCTAACGGGCTGAAGCCCACCAGGCTCCTGGGTCTCTAGGGATTCCTCAGTCCCCACAGCAGGAGTTGCAGCTCCTTGTTTTGGTCTCCATCACTAACCTGGTGCACAGACAATGAGAAAAAAAGGCCAGTGACCTAGCCCCGTGGAGAACATCTAACTGATGATTTCCCAGAGAACAATCCCGTTATCTCTCTTCATCTTGTTGAACCAGAGGACTCCGATGGGCGGGAAACCTGGATATCTCTGGGTCGAGTGTCTATCCCAGGAAAAGCCGCGATGAGCAGTGTGACGGGCCCCCACGGCATGGTCACAGCTGCTTGCAGGGGCGAGGGTGACAGGCAGGGTCTGCTCCAGAAGGTCACAAGGACAGGCAGCCCCATCCATAGGTCTATGGCTAATGCAGATGAGGGGTTAGAAAGAGCCCACACCTCAGCTTACTTCTCCTGTAGTAAATCGCATTTCCCCGAGCCAGTAGGTGCATATACATGCACACCCATGTGTGTAGATATGCACACCACACATGGCAACACACACACACACAAGTCTACACAAGCGCTCAGGCACATGTGCCCCATCTACGCTCAGACCCAGGACAAACTCAGACGCAAGGGTCCACACTGCATACACATGCACTCCTACACACACACACACACACACACACACACACACACACACACACACCTGTTGCTATAGACCCTCATTTCACACACAGGCACACACACTCAAATCCCCAGTTCTGCGCACAGCTCTCTCGGGAGATAGAAACGTATATGCACCGCAGCCCACAGCCATCTGTCTGCTCTTGTACGAGCGGGCTGATGCCCGGATGTAGAAACAAACTGCACAGACATCCAGAGAGGACGTGCACACGCACACACGCAGGCGCACACACGGGCAGGTCGAAACTGCAGGAGATTTCATTAGTTCGTGTATCTTTCACCTCTCCCCACAGGGGGCTCTGCCTGGAAGACAGTTGGCCGAGAAGGCGGCTTCTGGGCCTCGTGGGCACAGGGAGCCCCGATGTCACTATCGATTTCTGCCTTTCTCTCAGCATCAGGATGGGCTCATCAGAGAAGGAGCCCGTGCGGTCTGGGGGCGGTCCTGCACGCGGGAAGCCCGGGGCTGACGGCGTGGAGAGAGAGAAGAGGTTGCCCGGGACAGGGGGCCGCTAAGAGGAGCAGACATCCCTGCAGCCAGAATCCAGCCCTGAAGGTGCGGGGCGGAGGGGCCTGTGCACGGCCGGGGGTGGGCGGAAGCCCCTGGACATGAGCCTGACATCCGAGGCAGCATCCTGCCGTGGTCACGGGCTGCTCTCCGGCCTCCCGCTGCCTGGTGTGAATCCCGACCCGCTTTCCCACTCAGGGCAGCAGTGCGTCCTTCCTCCGGCTGCCCACTCGCCCCTCCAAAAAGGGGGCAGTAGTAGGGTTGCAGGAGAGTGAGGGGAGCTCGTGCATACACGGCCCAGGAGGCCAGAGGAGAGACAGGGAAGGCCCCTGAGGTTGCCCTCCAGCCGGCCCGACCCTTTCCAGACCACCTCCCACCCCACTGCTCGCTGCTTCAAATCTAAACCGCTGCTTGCACTTCCAAATGGAATTTTTTAAAGTGAAAATCAATGCGCTCTAACAGAAAGCACAAATGTTCAATTACAAGATAAATGGAGCATTAAAGAACACATTACGTAACACGACTGGTTAACTGCGCAGGCGTTAAATATCTAGAAACGCCGGTGGACCTTCAGCTATGCAACGAGCACGGCTGCCTCAGACGGAAGCAAACTCGCGAGACGACTCAGGCAATCTGGAAAAGCAAATGCCTGCCTCTTCTCCCTCCCGTTTGCAGGAAGGGAAATGAATCCCCGCGCTCCCATACGGAAGCATCCCCCAGCACTGCTCTCCGATCACCGCTTATCCGGGTATCTGCTGCCCCATCACAGGCAGGGCCTCGCCGCCCCATCAGTTATAGGGAAGGTCGGGATGCTCTCACCCCAAGCCCTCAGGGGACGCACGCCTGCGGAGCAGGTGGGAAGTCGGGGGGCTCAGATTGGCGAGGTCCTGGTGGAAAGGCGGGGCTGCTTGGAGCCAAGACCCCGTCTCACTCAGCCTTGCACCCCGCACCCCGGACCCCGGCCCGCCTCGCGCCACAGCAGGCCACGCTCCCTCTTCCTCCTCAGCTTTCAGTCGGAACCTCAGGCATCTCACAACCTTGATTTAGTGCCTGCAGCGTGTGAAGCCAGTTCGCAAAGAGACTGGGGAACCAAGGCCAAGGCTGGCTGTATCTTAGCCACTCCAGCCCCCTGGCTCAGGTGCCTCACAAGAGGACAAACGCCACTGTGACTTCCCAGGCCACTCCCATACTGAAGGAAGCTTCTTGTTCTCGGGTTGCCCGAGGGATATTGCACGGTGGGTCCCCGGGGCACTGGGACCAGGGTCTGGCTGCCTATCATGTTGGCTGTTGCAGGACCGCATCCTTGGGGCTCACCGTATGTGCTCACAGCCTCCTCTCTCCTCATACGTCGCTGGACCAGGTAGTGAGGCTCGGGTGCACCTCACTCACAAAGGACCTCACCTGGTCGGGAGAGAGAGATGGGACCACCTTTGCAGAAAGCAGGAGAATGCAGGGGTCGATTGCCCTGATGTGGGCGCCAGCCTGCATGGACTCACACCCCAGCAATCCGATTTTACTAGCCGAGTGTCCCCTCCAAGCCTCAGTTCCGGTGACTCTTTGATGGAGGTCACTGGGAGAAGTCGACAAGGTCAGGTGTGAGCTCTCTCCCCGCTAAGGGACGAGATGAGCTCCTCAAATGTTCCGCGTTGTTGTTACTATTGCCGGCATGTTCATCTACTCCGGCCTGGAGCCCCAGGGGAAACAGGAAAGCTGGGGTCCTGCCCTGGCGAGCGCTGGGGCCAGTGTCTCGTATCTCGTCACCACATGATGGTGACGAGACCCTGGAGAACATAGCTCAGACCCCAGGACCCCACCTCTCCTGGAATAAAGCAGGGGCGCCCACTGCCATTGAACTGACCCCTGTCCAGAGAGGGCTTCAGCTCCCTTCCCGGGGGTTTCCTCCCCCACCTCCCCTCCTGCCAGCCAGCCTGGGGCCTTCAGGTCTGCCGCTCACGCCTTCTGGCAAAGCGGGGGGTGGGAGTGCAGAGCAACACTTCTGGTGATGCAGCTCACACGTGCCAGGTCCACGAGAGCCCAGCTGGGGGTCTGAAAACTTCCTGGAAAGAAACAAACGACTGGGTTTCATCAACAAGCATAGATACCCATTTGAAAGCAATGGTTCCCACTTTACACCTTACTGTAATTTTCCAATTAATTGTAATTTAAATATGTTAATGAGGTTATCTACGTTGAGCATCAGCTTAAAGACTTTCTAAAAAATGGAGCAAGAACTCCTGGTGCACACACAAAGGAAACACTCTCCACTGAATGCGGCAGGATGGAGACAGACTCACGGTCCCAAGGTGGGACCAGCTCAGCTGGGCAACCAGGCCCAGACCAACAGTACGGTCAGGCCTGGGGTTCCCGCAGACCCCAGGGGCCGGGCCTCAGGAGCTAGGCTGGGCCCTCCCTTTGGTTCCTTCTGGCAGAGCGCTGGCAGTTCCCTGTGTTTAGGGGCTCTGGGGAGACTGCTGACTCCAAAATATCCCCCTAGTAGCCTGCTGTGGCTATCCATTCTCTCTCCACTCGTGTTTCATCACTTCTTAATTTTGCCTCTAGAAGTCCTGACCCAGGACGCGAAGCACCCAGCCGGGTCCTTGGGGATGTGTTGGAGGGTACCGCTCCCTCCCTGGATGGCCCAGGATAGGCAAAGATGCTGGTGGGCTGGCGGGCACAGCTAATCCACACTGGCCCGAGCTGCTTGGGGCTTGAGCTCATTCTCCCCCCTCCAGGTGAGAAGAGCCAAAGGGGCCTGGGATGGAGATGCAGAGGGAGCTCTAGGTGGGAGAAATCCTCCCACAGCCCTGTCGCCCGTCTCCCCGCCCGGCACATCCTCTGTAACAGCCGCCCATCCCAGGAGCCTCATGTGAAGGGTTGAGTCTGCACCGTGGCTCTGCCCCTCCCCTGGATTACATCCAACTCAGCGTCCTCCTCCAAACCTCTCCTGCGTCCCTATTACCCAGGGCTGATCAAGAGGCTGACCTCAGGGGCTGTTGTAAAGATTAAATAGGATCAAAGACATGAAAGCAAACACAAGTGGTAAAGCCCTGTGCGCCAAGAGGTAGACGGCGCTAACCCAAAGTCGAGAGGAAGGAGTAGGTGGATCTCTCAGCACGTCCCACCCCTGGTCTTCATGGGTGACAGAAGGCTCGTACCTGGCTGGCAGGTGGGCGGGAAAGCCCTGGCATCAGGGTCACCAAAACCCTCCAGGGCTAGTTGTAGGATGAGATGCCTCTGCACACTTTGACTCCACTGCCTGGTGTGGCTCTTGGTATGACACAGGATTGTTCTCCAAGCCAAATTTACTTTTTATTCGTTCATTCATTTAATGTATATCTGTGGGACACCTATAATATACCTGAACATGTTCTAAGCGAGGGGAATACAAGAATGGACAAAACAGACACAGTCCTACCCCCAAGGAGTCTGTGTTTTAACGGAGGTCACTATGGACTGAATTGTATCCCCCCCAGATCCGTATGCTGAAGCCCTAACCCCACATGCGACTCTACTGGAAAGGGGGCCTTTAAGGAAGTGATTATGGTTGCATGAGGTCATATGGGTGGAGCCTATAGAAATGGTGTCCTTATCAAAAAAGAAGTCACACAGGAATCTCTCTCCACCACGTGACGACCTGGCCAGAAGGCAGCCCATGTACAAGCCAGGAGAAGAACTCTTTACCAGAAACTGAATCTTGCTGCAACCTTGGTCTTGGACTTAGCCCCCAGAACTGTGAGAAAATTAATTTCTGTTGTTTAAACCACCCGGTCTGGGGTATTTTGCTATGGCAGCCTGAGCAAACCATGACGGGGAAGGGGGGGACCGACAAAAAGTAAATAAACAAATATATGTCAGGTAATGTTAAGTGCTACAAACAAAAATAAATTTCAGTCAAGGAGACAGGAGGCCCAGCTCACTCCAGAAGGACACACGGAACAGACAGGTCGAGAGGAGTGGAGAGACCTGCATTTGGGTGTCCAGATGGAGCTGGACACGGCCTCACCTCCAGGAGCGCCAGCTCTGCCCTGCCCGGCGCTGACCATTCTATAAAGATTCTTTCACGTGATCAGGCATGAATGCTTCACTTGTCTGAATTTTATCTTCCGGTTTTCAGTTGGGGAGTTACTTTAGACTTTGCCAGTCACTCGATTAATAAAGACAACTATGATAAATGCGCGGACTAACAGGGAAGATTTACTTACTGACACAGCGCCTGGCAGTCTTTGAGGGCTCTAATTAAGTCAGGGGCGCGGGAAGAGTTCTGTCTGTCGATACAAACAGAGGGAGCGTTTACATACACAGGAGGCAGCAGAGACGGAGCCATCATGGCTCAGGGGCAAAGATAACAGCAGCACAAGAGCAGCTCTGCAAAACCTCCCAGCCACAGGCCAGGATTTTCCAGAAGTAAAGAATCACAGAGGCAGAGCTATCAGGCCCAAACCCACATTCAGGAAGAGGCTTCCATCAACCTAAAACGCATCCGGGACCTGCTTCCATGGCCGGAAACCTGCAGGGGTGATGAGACCGTCGTGAAGTCAGGAATCCCCATCCCTTGAACCTCAGATCCAGACCCGACTCTTTCAATCTGCCCCAGCGCTCCTGCTCTGGCTTCACTTCACGTAGCAAAGGAGGAGGGAGGTGCATCCCAGAGGAGCAGCGGCTTGCTCAGGGCTGCTTCCTCAGTGACCTCCGGCACGAGGGAGCGATTCCAGGCTGCCCTTCAGGCGGTGAAACCCTTACTTCTCCTCCAGCCCGTGGCCTCTTCACACACAGGCTGGTCCCCGGGAGGCTGGCTCCTCTTGCAGCTGGAACAACAGCTGGCACTTGGCTTGCAGCAGAGGCAAATCTCTGCTCTCTCCAGAGGTTGGCCCTGCGGCGAGTTTGGGTTCCAGGCTGGGTGTGAAGCGGGGCCCTTCCTTCTTGTTCAGAGAACGTCATTGTCCCAGCCAGAGAGACAAGCAGCTAAGCCCGCGCATGGGGGCTCCACCCTCAATGACCTAAGCACCTCCCAAAGGCCCCGCCTACAATGCCATCACCTTGGGGGTTAGGATTTCACGTAGGAATTTAGAGGGACACAAACAGTCAGACCACGGCAGACACGCTCCCAGGAGTCCGCAGGGACTCTCCCTGAGCCAATGTTGCCTGTTCCAGTGTTGCAGCTGCTCATCTTACTTTCTAAACTTCTGGAGTATGGCCTTCCCTTCCCTTTGCATCTCTGGTATCTTCCGTTCTAGCCCCGAAGCTGTTGGTCTTCTTAGTCGGGCTCTTACCTCCTGGCTCCCCCGCCTCCAGGCCTTTGTTCGGGCTGCCGTCCTGGCTAGAAGGCTACCCAGGTACCCCCATCCTGCAGGCGTAAGTTTAAACCCTTGCCTGATGCACCTTGGACTCTCCCGCGGTAACGAGCGGAGCTTGGCACAAAGTGGAGCCCAACGACGACTGACTCACTGATCCCCTCATTGCGTTGTCAGTTACTCAACAAAGACAGTCTCTATTTCAACCCTTCTGGCTGACTGTCCCAAATTCTTTGTGTCACTTGATCCAGACAACTGAAAAAGAGGTGTTATACACCAAACCCCATCCATTTCAGTTAGTGGCTTGGTAAGCCATCTAGAAACAAAATGGCAGCTGATAAAATCTTCCTGATGTGTGACTGTTGTCTGATGGGACCAGAGAACCCCACTACAGAGAGATGGAGCATGTGGGTTCCTGAAGACACATCTCCCCAACTTATCAGCTGACTTTTAATGCCCCGGAGACACAAACCAAGGCCACAAAACAGGTGGAAAGCAGTGGCTTCTCCTGACGTCGCAGGCAATGCCCTGTCTTGGGGCAACTTAAAGACCTACTTTGCCGGAGAAGGTTGATTTTTCACTCATCCAAACACCTGATTTCCACCTTTGAATTCCTCGTTGCCTGTGTCCTGTGCATCTGCTGGTGTGACACAGTCTTCCTGCATCTACCTTTTTAGTCCGCGTTTTGTGGTGTCTGGAGTGTGTGGAAGACTTAATCAGACGCCTGACCTTCTTTTGGTTCTTTACGATGTCCCCACCCCCTCACCTCAGAACCTGCCCGTCCCTTTGCCACTTTCTTTGCGTGGCCAACTCCCACTGTCCCTTAAAGGTCCCTTCCTCACGGGCCTCCTTCACCCCCCTCTGCAGCCTGGGTTCTGTACTCTCACCCCGCATGGTGTGTCCCTCTTCACACGACTTACGATGTGGGTCCTTGTTTGCTCAGCGGCTTCCTCAGCAGATGTTAAGCTCCCTAAAGGCAGAACCCTCTCTCTCTCCAGCCTGTGACATGGTGTCAGCTCAGAGAAAACACTAGTATTTCTTCAACCAATGATTAAATGTTCAAATTAAAACCATTAATTCCATGCGCAGATGCCAACAGCTCCCACTTAATCATCTGTCGGAAGGCCTTTCCTTCGATATTTGCCAGGAGGGAAACCTGAAGAGGCTCTCACGAAGGTGACAGCCACATGCACAGCAAGCCATGTTAAAGAGACCCCAACTTACAAAAACAACCAATTCTGGTGTTATCTTTCTTCCTTTTTCTCCACAGAACAAAAGTCGTGTGGTGAGAGGTTCCATGGTCTCCTCTATAAACATGTTTGGATGTTTCTCACTTAGGTCAACATTGACAGTCATTGGAAGTGGCACATGGAAACACAAAAAGCACGAGGCATTAACAGATCCGGCCACTAAGGGCCCTGCACCCTTTACAGAAAAGCCCTGAAATAAACATAACAGGCCTAAATTGTGTAAATGTCAGGGCTTTCGAAGTCACTTGCTGCCGTGCCCTTGACGGGCTTGTCCCCGGCATCCTGCCTCTGAGTCCACAGAGGACACGGGCCGGACATCCTGGCACTCACCCTGCCTCACTCCCGCCGAAGCCAGAGGGACCGGGCCGGCAATCCCACACTGCCTTTGTGTGAACAGCACCTGCTAAAAGGCTGTCCTCGCACACTTGTTGGCTCTGGATGCCACCGGCAGTTACATCCGCCGTGCCCAGCGCACATCTTGGGTGTTTCTCCCCAGGAAGGTGCTCTATCACACTGCAGCCCCCTCTGGGTGTGTGAGTATCTCACCGGCCATCCACAGAACTTTCTATCATTCTGAAGCTCTTCTGTAGCTCTGTCTAGGTGTGATCCTCCCGGCACACCTGTGGGAGGTTGAACAGGTAAGGACACTGGGGCAAAGAGCAGTTGCCCGATTGACCAGGCCTCCTGGCCCGGGACTGCCCTCCAGATCACCTGCACCACCCCACTCCCACTGGCACGGGGTCAGCCCCACCTCCCCCCAGTGAAGGCCCCAAGCCGCTGGGACCACTCTCAAAGCCCCCGAGTCTTGCTGGAGCATCATGTCTCAAGGACCCAGCTCATGGCTGAGAGAGGCTGGCACAGGGAGCCCTGGGGCTCCTGGCTTGAGCTCCCCTGGTCACCTGCCTGCTGGGTGAGGGGCATTACTTCCAGGCACAGCTCTGGGAGGGTGGACACACTGAGCGAGGTTTGGCCCAGCAGGACGGGTGAATGGCCACTTTCAGGACAAAGAGCTTCTAATTCTAACCATCATCCTCAAGCCAAGAGTGACTTTGCTGACAGAAACCTGGGCACCTCCACTGGGAAAATTACCAAAGAGGAGGAAGGGTGCCTTTAAAGTTCAAGTTAAGTCACCTGAACAGAAACAATGTCAGGTGAAATAATAGTCACAGGGGCTTCCGTGCTTTGAGGACAATATTCAATGTTTTGGCTTGGGGTGAAGGGAGTGGACCCATCCTCCCCAAAGTCTTCGGAACAAGAGTGTCTCTCTCTCCCCTTTGCCATCCCCAGCTCTTTGGCATCTCCCAACCTCCCTGTTGTCTGCCTCTCCACCAGAAGCCTGGCCTTGATTTTTCCAGGTCCCAGCCCAGGGAGCTGGAAAGGGTTCAGCCTGGGTGGCAGGACCATCATGAAGTTGGGTGTCACCTGAATTTCTCAGGCCTTGGAGAATGGGTTCAGTCACTCCATGAGTCACCAAGACAAAGCTGAGGAGCCCCAGGAGACATAGTGCCAGCAGAATCTGTACTGGCTTGACCAGTGTCCCCCCCAAATTCATGTATATGTGACCTTATTTGGATATAGGGTCTTTGCAGATGTAATCGAGTTCAGATAAGGTCACACCGGGTTAAGGTGGGTCCTAAATCCAATGACCAGTGTCCTTATAAGAAGAGGGAAACTTGGACCCAGAGACACAAACACAGAAGGAGCCTGCAATCCGAGGGCAGAGACAGAGATTGGAGTGATACACCTACCAGCCAGGTACAGCAAGGCGCACCTGGGCCACCAGGAGCTGGAGGAGGCAAGGAAGGATTGCCCTGAGCCTCCCAAGTCACCATCACAGCCCTCCCAACACCTTAATTTCAGACTTCCGGCCTCTAGAATCGTCAGAGAATAAACTTCTGCTGTTTTTAGCCACGCAGTTTGTGATAGTTTTGCTATGGCAGCTGCAGGAAAGTGACATGGGGTGCTTGGCACTCCGCCTCCTCTAGGACCAAGAAAGGGGACATTGTCCAGGAACACGGAGTGGAGGGTCACATGTGTGCACGTGTGTGCATGTGTGTGTGTGTGTGTGTGTGTGTGTGTGTGTGTGTGTGCGCGCACGTGCAGGTCACCCGTGGGATCACACAGAGGACCCAGTGGCTGGGAAGCCAGTTGCCTATCTCTTTCCTCCATGTCAATCCCCCATCCTGTCCTTGATCCGACAGGCCAGCAGACAAGGCCGCAGAGACAGGCACGGTCCTTCAGAGCAGCTCCACCCACTTGCACCAGGCACCTGGCTCACCACCTGCCCTCCAGGTGGACCCTCAGAGGCTCCGTGCCCTGCAGCTGCCTGAGACTGGCACACAGTGCTTATGGGGGATCCAGGGACCTGCACAGGGTTCGGGGGCCGGGTGTGGCTCACAGTTATTTTGCAGAGATGGTCTGGGAGGCCCGAGTTAGCATAATGGTCTGTGTCCAGAAGGGGAGAGGAAAGGGGAGAAGACCAGCCACTGCCCTCCTACCCAGCCTGCCCTCCAGGGACCCTGACGCCGTCCGTCGTAAGGGGCTGGCCACTATTCCAAGGGGACCAGGGGCTCCAGAAATCAGGAGAGAGATGGACTTCAGGAGGCAAATTCCCTTTCAGAGCGAACTCTGGGAGGTCACCACCTCCGGTTGTTGAGATTTCTTGCCATGTGCGTGGAGGCTGGAAGGGTCTGAGGCTGTCCTCAGGTGCTGGTTCACCTGCAAGATGCCAGAAGGGCCCGCTTCTTAGGAAGCTCTTTAGACTGTGACCACAGGCTGCCTTGTTGGACCCAGAAGGCGCCTTAATTTTGCTTAATCGCCCAGCCTGAGAGCCGACCATTTGATGGGGTCTCCCTGTGCCGATCTCCAGGGGGGAGGCCATCTGTCCCCAAGGAGCTCGGGCCTTGATGGAGGAGTCTATGACCTGGAATATGGGCATAAATATGGAGCAGAGGAGGATTTCCTTCGGGGAGGCCACCCCGCTGCCCCCACCTCCTGAGAGTACCAGCATCCCCCCCACCCCCCGTGTGGTCCTGAGAAGGCTCTGCAGAAGCCCCTCCAGTCACAGGGCATCAGGGGAAGTTGGGAGCAGGAGGGACACAGGGGCAGGGACAAGGTCTGTGATAAGAAATGATGCCCTGAGCTCGGGAGGAGGAGGGGAACTCTGGACACTATCCCTGCTCGTCACTCTCTTTCCATCCCAGGCATCACACTGGTCCCAGTCAACTCCCTAGAGGGCTGGCTTGAGCTCAGTGCCCGGCCATGGGCCAGTCATCTCTGGGCCCTCGGGGGCACTCATGGAGGGCAGGACCGAGCCCCACCCGGGCCCTTTCCACCAGGACCCTGAGCATCAGCCCAGCCCAGGCTCGTGGTCTCAGGGCAGGACCCCCCAGCCGTGCTCAGAGACAGGCTCTGCTTCGGGCTTCGTAAACATATGATACTTTTTAAAATCTGGTATTATGGACCGTATATCTTTGTCCCCCGCCCAAAATTCATGTATTGAAATCAAAGCCCTAATGTAATGGTAAGTGGAGGTGAGACTTTCTGGAGGTGAGGAGGTTATGGAGGAGGAGCCATCAGGATGGGATTCGTGGCCTTATATGAGAAGAGCAGGAGAGCTGCTTCCTCCCCCTGTGCTCAGCAGGTGGGTACGCAGCCCAGAGACGATGTCTCCAGCCAGGAAGGGGCCCTCACCCCTATCTGGGCTTTCCAGCCTCCCCAGCTGTGAGAAACACATGTTGTTGCAACCCCCGGTCTGTGGTATTTGTGACTGCAGCCCGAGTGGACCATGACAGCTGGCCCAGCTGCTGGAGCAGAGAGCACCGGATTTGGACCCAGGAGTCACCGAGGCCAAAGGTAGGCTGCTGCTGAGAGGACACAAGACCGAGCCTTCCTGCTGGGAGGTCAGGACAACTCTCCTCCCTCCGCTGAGCCTCAAGGTCCCCGCCTGGACGTGGTAACAGCCACCTGGGAGCTGTCAGAGACAGACAGTGCTCTGTTACAGGAAAGTGCCCTGGAAATATCCCCACTGTTCCCCCTGCCAGAGTTGCCTCTGGGACACACAGGAGTTGGACGTTTAGCTTCTTCCCAGGCCTGCGGGTCCTGCACCTGCGCTTTGCCCTGCATTGCGACTTTGGACAGGCCTCCTGTGATGGATTCTTCATCCAGTGAACCCCACGTCCTTCCTTTGTTTCCCAAGACTGCTGGCACCATGTTTGCTTAAACAGAGATTTAATAAAAAGCAGTAGAATGTTGCCTTCCACCTGGCGACTCTTCCACTCTCTCTTAAATCCAGAACAAATTCGACTCCCTAGTGTATCTTCCAAAGTGGAGGCAGCTTGGGAAGCCCTCACTTCCCTCTTGGGCCACAGACCCATTCTAGGGGCCTGTGCCCTGCCCTCCACATTCATATGTTGAAGCCCTAACCCTCAAGGTGTTGGTATTTGAAGGTGGGACCTTTGGGAGGTGATTAGGGTTAGATGAGGTCATGAGGGTGGGGCCCTCATGATATGATAGGATTGGTGCCCTCGTAAGAGACACTAGCACTCTCTCTCCACCCCCCACCCCCCCAGGTAAGGATGTGGAGAAGTGTGGCCACTACAGGCCAAGAGAAGGGGCCTCAGAGTGACACCTGCTTTGCCAGCACCTTGACCTTGGACTTCCAGCCTCCAGAAGAGTGAGATATACAAGTCTGCTGGTGAAGCGCCCCAGTCCGTGGTACTTGGTTGCGGTGCCTGAGCTCACTAAGGCCAGGCTGTTGCCTGAACGCCTGCCACCCAACTACTCGATACACTGCATCTCCCTCCCTGTCTGTAAGCCAGTCAGCCCGGTCCTGCGAGCACTCAGAAGCCGGGACTGATCCCGAGTTCTTTGGCAGGTGCGGCTTATTCAGGCCTGGGCAGCCCTGGCGGGTCGGTCCTCAGCAGGCACATGCAGGCATCCCTCTCCACCCTGGATTCACAGGAGGCGCCGCTGTGGGGTGATGGTTCCAAGACCCCTGCTTCCCGCTGCAGGCCCTCGACGCGGCCGGCCAGGCTGGCCTCCCCCAGCTGCAGCCCCGTGGAGGTGAGTCGTGTGCCCCGGGGGAGGGCCGAGTGCGTCCAGGCATGCGGCCACGCGCCCTGCCCCTGGCACGAGCTGCCGTACCAGCTGCAGCCATGACAACTGTCATCTGACATCCTGATGTGGACCAGAGCCGGGAGCCAGGTGGCCCGGGCAGCTCCTGCTGTCTCCCCACCACGCCCGGACCCCCGGGCCCGGCCTCCAGACAAACAGGTGTACGGCAGCCTGTCGCAGCCCCTCGGAGGAGGCCAGGGGCTCGGAGAGGCCTCCGAGGGGAGAACAGATGAAAAGAACAAAGGAGGTTAGGCCTTGGGTTGACAAGCTCATTGATAACAGTTTAGGGGGAGCAGGCCTGCCTGGGGACAACAAATTGCTCCTAATGGCTTTTGCCGCCTGCAGGCCCCAGTCAGAGAGAACAAGCTGTCAGGCTGGTCCAAGGGAGGCCACATCCCCCTAAGAAGAGGACTCCCCTGCCCACTCCCTGCTGGTTCTCAGGGCCTGCCCTTGCGCGGCCTTTAAGTGATGGGTAGGGGTAATAAGGGACCCAGCACTGGGCAAGCAATCACAGTTATAACACCAATCACCAGGTGTCAAGTTCCAAGTGTCAGCCTTGCCTGGGTGTGCTGGGGGCATCCAATTAGACCGTGCACCTGTGGGGCAGGTGGTACTTTTTAAAACCCCATTTTGCCTTCAGGGACTTGGATGCAGAAGGGTTCCAAGTTCCCAAGGTCACATAGAGGGAGAAGACAGCAGAGCCCAGATATGAACTCGGACAGCCCAGCTCTAACCCCTATGCCTTTTGTCGCTGTGCAGCTCGGTCCGCCTGGTGGAGGGGGTGGTCCTGGGATGTGTTTTCCCACCTCCACCCTGGGGCGAGTTCAGAAACGGGGCGGTGAGCCACAGAGAAGAATGGCATGCCCCAAACCAAAAGTGTTCTTTAAGGAAAATGATGCAGCGTAGCCAAACAGGACTTGAAGTGAGCCCAAAGACAGTGCGAACTTTCCACCGGTCACTCTGACCCTCATCATGCGAGCTGGGACAGCGTGGTCAGGCCATTCTTGCAAATATGCTCCAAGGAACGCCTGCCCAGACTCTTCTCCTTGATCCAGAAAAGAATATTCAGAACAGAGTCATGTCCACATAAAAGATGCCCAGATCTCCCTGTTGGAAGTTCAGGTCAGCAGCTTCCATCTTCTAGTGAACAACGGCAGTTAGACTTGTCTCCGTGGTGAGCGGGAGGTACTTGTTTGTGGGCAGGTGTGGGGAGGCGTGGCTGGAGGATGAACATCCCGCAGTTCTGCCCCCCACCCGGCAAGTACAGGAAGTGGACGGACCCTCATTAGCTGGCCACGCCAGGGAGGAGCCTGAACCATCACTGACTTCCTCAGTTCCAGCTCAGACGGGACTGGAGTTGGTCGTGAGGAGGGCCCGAAAGGATGTTTCCCTGATTGCTCAAGTTCACCTGTTGTAAAATAAATAAACGTACTGAGGTTCTGTAATATAATTGCCAAGGGTGAATGTTTTTGTATCGTGTGAATTAAAATAAAAACGGAGGCTTCCTTATTTCTAACTTAACCACAGTGCATTGATTGATTCATTCATTTGCCTCTCATGTCGCCAACTTAGTAAATGCCCCATCCTGCACCTCTGCTGAGAGTGGACTAATAAACACATTCACCTACTGTACTAGTTTCCTGTGGCGGTGCTGGCTTAACACATCCGAAACGCATCCTCTCCCAATGGAGGGAACATGTCTGCAATCAGTTTCACTGGACTCAAGTCAAAGTGTCGGCAGGGCCTTGCTTTCTGGGAGGCTGGAGGCGAGGTCTGCTCCTTGCCCCTTCCGGCTTCTGGTGGCGGCCGGCGTTCCTTGGCTTGTGCCCACATCACTCCCATCTCTGCCTCTGTCCTCACATGGCCTCCTCCTCCTCTGTCCCCATCAAATCTCCCTCTGCCTCCCTCTTATAAGGACACTTGTGATGGCATTTAGGTCCCACCGGGTAATCCAGGATGATCTCCCCTTCTGGAGATCCCTAATATAGTCACATCTACAAACTCCTTGCTGTGTAAGGTAATGCACGGGTCCCAGAAATTAAGAAGGTGTCTTTGGGGGCCATTATTCAGTCCACTACACCCACTACTGTAGGGTCAGTTTATTGTGCTACATATAACGGGATAAGATGCACCTACCAGGTATGATGCTTTTGAAGATTATGTTATGTGTGTTTTCCTGGTCCTTAAGGTTCAGGGAAGCTAGCAGGAGATGACTCTCTGAGTCCAGATAAATTTACTGATACCTGAATCGGGACTGCCTCTCGGTGCTAGGATAATACATACCTTTATTTTCCTGTATGTTCTTTTTCTATGTTTTCCAAACGCCCACTCAGAGTGGGCATGTCTCTGCCTGTTTGCTGTGGTCTGGTCACTGTGTATCCAGCACCCATGCCAGGGACCGGCCCAGAGCAGATGCCCCACATGTGTGCCGACTGAATGGATCTTTATGATCAGGAAGGAATGAAGTGTTGTAAAAAGCAACCAGAACATGTGCGTGGCTTGCTGTGTGGTCCCGGGCCTCCCTGCTGCACGCTGACCCACTTGTTCAGCCCCCCTCAGCAGCACCTGGTGAATTTGGGTCCCGCTGCTTCGTTCTGCACCACTTTTTCCTGCTCCCAGGCCCCTTTTAGGCAGGTGCTGCACTGAGTCAGGTCCAGAGCTGAGCCATTGCAGCTCGGGCACCCAGGGTGCCCCTGGGATTTATAGGAATAATGATAATCGCAGCAAAGCCACACCCTTAGCAGCAGCTGCTGTTGTCGCACGTAAGCTCACATCACCACGTTTCCAAAGCTCGCATCAGTTTTTTTATGCCCCTTTTGCAGTGGAGGAAATTGAGGCTTGGAGAATTAAGTGACTTAATTAATAAGGTCACTCCACAGGTAAGTGGCCCGGCTGGGATTTGAACCTGGGCCTGTGCAGCTTTGAAACCTGGAGTTTTCCAGAAAACCAGGGCAAGAGGAATAGCCTGAGAAGGCTGACCAAATTGGGCTGTGAACTACATATTCTTAGAGTGTTGTGTTCATTCTTTTTATCTATTGATAAAACCATCAAACAAGGGAAAGGGGAAAATTATGGTTCTGAACAGCACTAGCGCACCGACCAGACTGTTTCCTTGGCTCTGCTGGATGTTGGCTTCTCCAGATGTTCAGCTGACAAACTTCCAGCCATGTCGGCAGCACCCACCCCACGGCAGGGCTGCCCATCCTCTTACTGTCCTCCTTCAAATGCTTCTGGATTTACTTTAAGCTTCTTTATTTAACTGGATGCCAGGTCCTCAGTTCCAGCCATCCTCTGGGCTCTGAGAATCCGGGTCGGGGCAGAGACAGCACCCGCGTCTGCTCGCTGCACAGGCAGGGCAGTGGGAACCTCCTTCCCAGGGCTCCCCCGGCCTCCACTGCAGAGGCCCCGTCCGCCGGGCCCACTCCTGGCTGGTCCCATTCCAGACTCCGCCATTTGGCACCTGCGCCAATGCTCGCGA